>NC_135500.1:186742415-186752415 GCF_052857255.1 Amblyomma americanum | reverse complement strand
GCTTCTCTGCCCATCAGCCTGCCTAACGCGTGCCGTATAATACTTTAAGTACGGTCTTTACTTTCACAAGGAGAATAGAAGTAATTGGTAGATGGAGCAGCCACTTGTGCACAAAGCTCTCCTTTTCTTTTTCGTCACGCGAAAGACCGCAATCAGTGACTTTAAGAAATAAAAATAAAAATAAAGTGTCCAGAAATTAAAAAGAGTATGGGTGAGCTCATCAGCGAAGAAGATATCAAGCACTAGTTATGAAGTGAAAGAAATTAACCTTTGACGGCTTTGTTCACACTGAGTAGTAAACGTAAAATAAATGCTTGAAAAATTGCATGGAAGTATGCTCTGCCAGCTTTGCATCCGGGGAGAGTAGTAAGAGTTTACTGAGAGGCCAGTGTAGGTTACACTGCATGAGAGCAGTTTTTATGGCGACATACAAAATGAACTAAAATAGGAAACAGTTCCTCTGCTGCTAAGTATGGAACAAATTTTCGGTCCCCATTTACCTCCATTTCCTTCCTCACTTCTATAATTTCTCTGGGACTCTCCAGATTTTACGATCTTCGTATTAAAACAAACGATGTGCCTTGCATATTCTAACCATAAAATATGAGATTTTTTTATTTACCAAATTTACTGTTAGCTCCGCGATGGTGTCTCAGTGGTTACACCGCTCGGCTGCTGACCCGAAAGACGCGGGCTCGATCCCGGCCGCGGTGGTCGCATTTCGATGGAGGCGAAATTCTAGAGGCCCGTGTACTTTGCGATGTCAGTGCACGATAAAGAACCCCAGGTGGTCGACATTCCTGGAGCCCTTCACTACGCTGTCCCTCATAGCCTGAGTCGCTTTGGAATGTTTCCCGCGCTTTAAGTGGTCAGAAAAGTCTCTGCGTACGAGGGTAGTCGCGCCTCGTCTCCATAAAAGTGCGACCTCCGGTGCCAAGTATTGAAACCCGCTACCTTAGGGTCAATGGCGCAGAGCCTTCGAACCGCGGCGGTTGGGTCAAGTCGATGTATTTAAGTTTACACATTCTTACCATTAATCTTTTTTGTTACAACTTAAAATCCAGGAAACAGATAAAACTTTCATCCATACCTGAAACAAAATTCGTTTCTAAACTAGAGAATCACACATTGAATCATTGCGCTTTAGTCTTTAAGTAGTTTTGTCTTGAAAGCCAATGTTATATACTGAGAAAGATCGACCATGGAGACTCCGTTCTTTACAATTATTCTCGAATATATCTCTTCTTGCTAAACGCCGGTGTTAGTTTTGAGGTTGTAACGAGAAATAAGGCGACATCACAAAATATAGCAGTGACAATAGGAGCGGGGTTCTACATGTTTGGCCCTCCCTCTTACGAAACAGTAGGACCACTTTGTATCCGGCTTCGTTGTTGTTTTACAAGATACTCGCTGGTTCTCTTGCATTTTCCTGCCTGGCACGCAGTTGTGTTTGGGGAAGGGGGGCGGCGGGGGAGGTTGCGACATGATAAATTATGTACTCACGCAGGTAGCTATAGCGGCAAAAGTTGTGAAATTCTGACCCTAAAAGAGAGGAGAAATAGAGGGAGAATAAAAAGAAAAAGGCAACTCGAACCGGGCGGCCACAAAACGCGACGAAAGACCAGCGCGAGAAAAGAGGATTTCGTTGGCTCCAGCTTTTCTTTCTAGGGCATGGCCGCCAATCTTGGGTTTCACGACACAACGGGCTTTTATCTTCGCATCGCTGACGTGCAAACTCAAAAAGCGAACTGTCGACTTGACATCGTGTCCATTCCTCTAGTTTTTCTTTCTCTAATACTGTTACTCTTTCTTTTTGTACTCGTCACTTAGACGTACTGAGAGCTGCGGACGTGGCGCCGGTCTCGTTTCAACCGCGCTGCGCCCGCGCTCTCAGTTTCTCCTGAAAGCTCACGTATTGAAGCGGAAAAAGCCATTCCCAGAAGCGGCAACCTTGCGCTGCGCTCAGTCGAAGGCTGGAAGTCCTTGACTCTTTTTAACTTAGTAAAGACAGAGTTTAAGACTTTATAAAAACTAAGTAGAAAGGCTTCGGACTTGTTACCACGGTTTCATTCTGCTGAACATTTGTTACTCAAAGTGAAGGAGCCGCCAGCTCTCACAAAGAGTGCCAACTTCTAAGCTTGCATTTTAATAATAATAAAATAAAGTGAGAAGAGGTAAAAGTAAGGGGCAGATCGCAAAAGTAAATGAAACATTGAGGCACGCGCTGACTGCGAGCCTCGGAGTTGTAATTAAGTTGCCGCGTCGGTAACCAACCTTGGAAGACGGCTAAGGGGGGATTCGTACAGCAGGAATTGAAAGCTAATTAAGTTTTAGTCGCAAGTACTCGCACCGAAGTGCCGGCGTTTTCGTAAAAGACGAAGACGTTTCTATGGGAGGCATAGCGAGAGAAAAAAAAGACATTACCGGAGTCGTTAAGACTGCAAGCGACAGCTTTTTCTTTCGCAAAAAGATGCAAGTAAAAGTTTTCGTCTGGTGTAAGAAGACAATAACTAACCCCCGATTTACTTTGTTAACCTGCTACGTTGGTGCATAAGCACAGAAACTTTGCTTAACTTTGAGTATCTTCATTATTCTTGGGGATTGTGCTGCCGGGGTTAAATGGGGTGTTAAATTTCGGACGATCAATTTTACTGATGCGGAGGAAATACGAACACACGCGCCCTTTCGAATCTGCTTAAGCAGTAATGAGGAGCACGTACAAGACTTTCGTTTAAGTCTTTCGTTATATCCAGGATTTTCGTTACATCTGGATCGTTTGTCTGTCCCACCTATCCCCTACTAGACGAAAGGGGAGATTTACCTCTCTCTATTTTGCCCCCTGTCCACTGTGTTCGTTAGCGACCCGTCTGCGGTTTTAATAAAAAAAGAAAGATTGTTTTTAGCCGGTCATGTGTGAAATTGATGACTTGCGAGGATAGCTTATATCTGGCATGGTGTAGGTGGTTGCCTTGATATCTTGGCTGGCTCTAACGCTTTTATGTTTGTGTGTACCATGATTAGATGCGTATAAATATGCGCCATGTCGAAAATAAACTCAGTTGAAAGTTTGCGCTCGTGTCTCGTGGTGTTCTTATGTGCTGTTGTCCCCTTGTCTTGATTGTAGCGCTCCCCAGTCTCAGTGTGACAGGGGGCTCTTGCGTTAATAACGCCGAGACAAGACTGCTTTCTCGCTAGCGAGGCGCCTAGTCCAAATGCGAATTCTGTGCCTTGTTTTGCACTCCGGTTTCGGTTTTTGGCTCTACTGCGCACGGATGGATGTTGATGAAGACAGCGACGTGCGAAGCAGGTCGCGAGATACTTTCAGTTTAGCACTCGGAATGTTCGGCTGCGACGAGAGTCGAGAGGTAGCGCGCCCGACTCTCATCGCGGCGTTGGTGAGTCGAAACTGTTAAAGTGCCTCAATGCCAGCGACCCGGGTGGAGACAACTTAAGCGACGCCGCCATATTGAATCACAACTGGCCTCTCCCATGTGCCGCGAAATGCTCGACTGGTAGCCCAGTGTAGCTCTCGCTGCAAAAGGCCGTTCAAGTTAAAGCACTTTGAAGCGCGCCAAGAGCGTGAACGGCGCTGTTACGAAGGCTAGCGCCGCTGATCCCGTGCGATTCAATATGGCGGTGCCGCTGAAGTCTCCACCCCGGCAGCGCTGGCATCGAGGCACCCTAGAAACTGTGGCCTACCGAAAAGAACTGCGCAATGCTCAAAGCGAGCAAGCTGAATGTATGCCAATGCTGAGTGATCTAGCTAACTTAAAAAGCTTTTGAATCCCAGCGCAGCCTCAATTGCGGCTTCCACTTTGAATATATTATTGTGTTGTTAGTTTTGTTTGTTCTCTACTACTGCTGTAAACTTTTTTCTTGACCGTTAATAAACAATGAAGAAAAAAGCGGTGATGATGTGGTGTTCTAATGCAGCTGCCAAAAAAGTGCATCTGTTTCGCGCCGTCCAGGATTCGAAACTCACTCGCGGCCGTAAAGTGTTTTGTTTTATTTGTGCTCCAGCTTCATCCCCAGACAAGACGGCTTTTTCGTTAGCGAGGCTCTTAATGCTAGCGCACTAAAAGGAAATCTTTAAGCTTGTCGTGAAGTTTTTATCAGCTAGGCACGCGTTCTTGACGATGTTGGTCCATGTATGATTGATTTCACATTAATATAAGCAGCGGAAACATAGCTCTGCCTATAAGCATAGTTTTAACGACTATAAAAATTCCATCTGTAGATTTAAGCACCTAGACCAGAACCTAGTGGTGAGAAGTGGACCTAAACTGCCTTTATGCGCAGCTGTGTTGCATGAAGGCTTCAACATATCAAAGTATGTATAGCCCCGAAGTGCCATAAATGCAAACTCGTGCGGGTTTCCTGCTATTTTGACCATATAGGGTTCCTACCCCGAGATTATGCACACAAATCTCAGTAGAAAATCATTTTTATACTGCTTCTTTCGGAATGAGAGCGTCATTCTAAGCCGGCAACCTAGGGGTTAGCAGCGGTACGTCGCGACGCTAATCTGTCAGAGAGAGCAAATATGTTTGCTGCTTTCGCGGCCACAATATTTATGTCAGACTGGAACTAGACGGCAGTAGAATGGGCGGAGCACACATGATTTCGTTTTTTTTTATTTTGCGGGGAAATAGAGTACGTGTTCTCTTTTTAAGTAACTTTGATATTTAAGAAAAAAAAATGAACACATCGGAAGCTTTTAAAATTACCGATTACATTGTTGAAGGGAGAATCACTGTTCGGTATTTTTTTATTTTTTCTTTCTGCCTGAGGTTGATAGGCGTTGTACATTATTGTTAACATGTGCAGTCGGTCCTAATCGGGCGAAATTTTTTTTGCCCTTAAGTTACAGATTAGTATAAGCAAAGAAAAGCGTCAACCCTCACTGCTTTGTGCTTACAGTGCGCCATAGGGTCAGGAGATACCACCGTTCATCGGCTTGCTCAAAAGGCGTCCGGGATCGAGTATAATGTTATACTTAGTCATAGCTAGAATAGGCTTTGGTGTCACTGAAGCAAATAGAAAGAGGACAACCAAAGAAAGAAAGAAAAAAGCTGCACATACGGGCAATGGAAGCAGTGCGGAAAATTGTTACGAGGCTCTAATGTTAATGTTGTCTTTGGCGGTCCGTTGTCTAACGACCGAAAAAGTGGTAGTGTTGCAAAGAAGCCATTTGTAGGTTTGGCGAAAATATAGGTCACAGGCCTGAATCGCTGGAAGAGGAGCTGAGGGTTGCTATGGTAGCGCGGGAGGCGCACAGACGACAATAAAAATGAATACGAAAGGAATATCAGTAGGCTGAAAAGAGGCGATCAGTTACAAGCATGATTAATCACTTGCAAAACTAGATCGCGAAGGGGTCGTAATTTATACTGACGGTCTTAACAGCGTCCCGAATCCTCATGCAGAATCTTCGGTGGTGGTGCCGTCGTCTGCTAGAGTGCCAATGAAGAGGAAAAGTTGAGAAACGGGGAGTAAAAAAACGTCAGTTTATGCAAAACCAACTTTTTAGGCAAGTGGTCTGGAAAGGTGTTCAGAATTTTTTGATTGCTATATTTATAGTACGAAGTAGCAAATACATTCCGTAAAATGTGCGGAGCACTTAGTTTTAACGAGAAATGTTAAAAATTTGCACTTTTTTCAGGGGATGTATTATGAATGGCTTTCACGCAGAAAATAAAGTGAAATACACACATACATTTATGAAAATCTATAACGAAAACCTTTGACCATGTCAAAAACGACAGCCAACAGAAGGCATCCCTCCGCTGGGAGGTGTTGAAATACGTTGTCACAGGTAAATCACTCAACGGCTCATTGCGAATGTTGTGCAAATGAGGAACTCGAACAAACTCTCACACTCGAAAGTGATAACATTTCGGGCAACAATTTTCTACCGAACTGGCATATCGACAATTCTGTACTTAACCGGCAAATCGACATAGGCGCTGCTCTGGAGGCCCCTGTGCAAACCGCAAATCGACAGATGCGGTGTGGATGTGTGCTTTCTCTTATTATTTCTTCTTTTCTGAAGATGAAGACATCTAGCCGTTCAGGATTTCGAGCGAGAGTTTTCTCTACGTCCAGGCGGTGGCTGCCAATGAATTCCTTACTCCTCGCGCTCGAGTTCCTGTGTGGCGTTGCAGGCGCTATGAACTCGAATCTGCACCGGAGTGTTGCTGAGCGCCATTCGCCTAATCCTTAGACAATGCGCTCCAGCCGCAGGATGACCGCCGGCGTTTTAATGCGCTGCGATCATTACGCCTGGAAGTGGTTGCATTCGGAGAGGAGTGCTTTCACTGCAACATCTCTCTCCTGCGCTGCTACTCAGCCGTTTCGAGAACATTAAATTTTATTAGCTTTGCTTTTTCTTTTGTCCCTATCCCTGTAGGTTCTTGCATCCTCATAGTGTAGTTCCACAGCGCCAAAAAGCTTTTTAGCTATTCGAGGCAACTTCAGTAGAAACTACAGGTGCCTTGGCTAAGCTTTGTTGTCGTCATCACAATCTCCCTAACTACGTCCGCTGCAGGACAAATGCCTCACACGGTGACCTCCAGTTAACCCAGTGCTGTGCTAGCTGCGGCCAACTTATTCCCAGAAACTTCGCAATCTCATCCACCCGCCTGACTTCTCTGCCGCTCCCTGCTACATTTGCCTTTTCTTGCAGTACATTTCATTACCGCACGTGAGCATTCACTATCTCCTCTTTGCAGCATACGCCCTGCCCACGTTTATTTCCTCCTTTTGATTTCAGCTAGGATAACATAAACGCGCGTTTGTTCCCTGACTCAGACTGCTTTCTTCCTGTGCCTTAAAGTTGCACCTATCATTTTCCTTTCCGTAGCTCGCTTTGTCGTTCTCGATTTAATTAAAAGCCTTTCAGTTAGCTTCCAAGTCTCTGCTCCATAGGGTGAGTACTGCCAAGATAGAACTATCGCATATTTTCCTCTGCAGAGATATTGGTAAGCTGCTATTCAAGACCGGGGAGTGCCTACCAAATGCTATTTCACTTTCGTGGTTCGGATCTGCGGTCTATATTTGTTCTTCATGTATTCCTTAGATGAATTCCGCACTAATTAGATTTTAGCAGTCCCTTGCAAGTAAACGTGTCTTAGCGGCTACGCAGCAATCCTGGCGAGCCGGGTGGACGTGGAAAAAGGTGCCCCCAAGATGTAGCAGTATTGGCGACGTAATCATTAATAAGCAGAATGGAAAATAGGCAAGGAGTTAGTGTACAAGTTCTGAGCTGTTGCTGGGTCGTTGGTGAGCTGGTGAGGTTATGAAAGAAATTAGAACTTTTTATGCGGGCTTTACCACACTCCTGGGAGGAGGGATCGCGGACATATCAGGCTTTTTCTATATCGCTTGATGCGCCTGTGATTGATAATGCAGAAATTTTTCTTATGCGTCGTTTTTGCCAAGACGTAGTGTAATACTTCCAGGAAGGTTGCATGACTGATACGCACACTCGGTGGCGTGCGTCTGCTGCCCAACCTGTCCCATTCATCTATAGAATGTGACAGAAAGGTGGCGTTAATCGAGGCATTAAAGGAGTAAAGACAACTATTTTGGTGGTATGTTTTCTTCTCTATATTGATGCGGCAGACACTACTATGCATTAATCACCCCGTGGTATGCGCTAGCGACCGCTAAATAATTTATAATCGAATTTTTCTGTCATGCCGTTTCGGTTTCCACAGCCAAACGATGGCTGTGACGTCAACGTGTGCTTATAAGTCACGTGAGGCATAAAAAAACTGCAATATAATTGTTGCTTCTACATTCGTTGTCATTCTGGCTCTTGAGGCTGGCTGGATTTAGCACTGTGGTGCATTATAATTACAAAGCAGGGATTACATCGTAGCCTTTAATGCCTCACGTGACCTAGAATCTCACGTTGACGTCACAATCAACGCTCGCCTGTTGGAACCGAAACCGAAACATCACGGGGAAGAAATTCGATTATAAATTTTTTAGCGTTCGTGGAAGAATACCAAGTGGTAACTCATGTATGGCAATGCCTTGCGCATCGTTACAAAGAAGAAAACACGCACACAAAAGTTAGGTGGCTATACTCCTTTAAAACTACTCCTCATTCTCAGCCCCAGCAACTCGTCATATCTTACTTTGTCGGAAAGGCTGCCATTAACTCTCCTGTTATGGGCGCCTTCATTGAAATGACCATTTCGCCCAGGCACCAGTGCTAGACCGCGGGGTCAACTTGGCATCAAGTTCTTGACGACCACCCCAACATAACAAATCTAGCAGTTATAATAACGATATCACTGGGCAGTGATGGATGGCGATGACACGAAGAGGCAGGGAGGGTTTTGTTTTTTTTCCTGCTTCTTTCACTGCTTCTACTGCTCCTGACGGGGTCCAACTAAGGTCCAATGGCAGGAAGGGGAGAGTTTCTGAGCGAGGTTATTTCGTTTCTACGTTAGAGCCGGCGCCTTTGTGCGTCTTGACGCGCAACGATGCCATCCGGACACTGCATTGCAGATTGAGGAACTGCAGGAACCGGCAACGAGTGGAGGCTGCTTTGTCTGGAGCGTGTCAGGCGGTGCGGAACCCAATCAAGTCGATCCGTAGCGACGCTTGGCCTGTTTACCTTGGGGTTTTTGCCGGCGCAATCATTAGTGCCACCGCCGCACTTCTTTCTATTTCCTCTCTTCCTGCTGGTGTCGCAGGTTCTGCTTCCTCTCCTTGCTTCCCTCCATGGCCGCCACGTACACTTACTTCATTGCCCTTTCGTTATCTTAGGCTTCTCTTATCTGTCTTTCGCACCGCATCTTCCCCGCACCCCTTTCCTTTCATTAGCTCGCCCTCCTCTTCCTAGGGACTTAATAAGAAGCAGTTGCAATGACTGTGCCACACTCCCTCCCAGTCTCTTTCCTTTTATTTCGGGTTCTCTCTCTCTCTCTCTCTCTCACACAATTAAACCTCTATGTCGCACACCCTGCTTCCCCTCGGTGTTATCTCCGGGACCCACACACAGGGGGTGACCGACGACTATTCCCACCCCGCTGGTTCTGCAAGCTTTGACCCTTCCTCCTCTCGAGGACTGGGCTGTATGTTTTCTGGCGCACCGCTGCTGGCTCTTAACAGCACGCCAGCTTTCACAGCCCAATGCTCCAACTCGAGCAGGAGAAGGTTATGAAGAAAGGTGCAGCACTTGACTCACGCTGGGTGGACACCTTAACCGAGCTGCGAGGGAAGGTATGAAGGGGGCGAAAGGAATGGAGATAGAGCAGCGTACTCTATGTTTTATCTTACGAAGGATCTCCAGGCCTGTGTGAAAAGGTTTCAAACTACGCTAATGTTCTTGCCTTTTAACCCACCGCAATGGCGCAGTGGAAAGGGCGCTGGGCTACTGATCCGGAGTTCCCGTGTTCGAACCCTACCGCGGCGGCGGCGTTTCGATGGAGGCGAAACGCTAAGGCACCCGTGTGCTGTGCGTTGTCAGTGCCCGTTAAAAATCCCCAGGCGGTCTAAATTATTCCGGAGCCATTCACTTCGGCACCTGTTTCTTCCTTTCTTCTTTCACTCCCTCCTTTATCCCTTCCCTTACGGTGCGGTTCAGGTGTCCGCCGATATGTGAGACAGATACTGCGCCATTTCCTTTCCAAAAAACCCAATTTTCTAGCCTTTAACATTGTTGAATATTATAAAAAAAAAGAGAAAAGGAGCTCTGCTTTTTTTTTTTACCGCAACGGTGCCCTAGCGCTTTGAGCATCCGCCTCGCATGCGGGAGATGTTGGGTTCGATCCCCAGCGCCGCGGGTACCCACCGGTGATACAATGGATACAAGCTTTCCCCTGCCTGGTGCTCGGCTTCTTTTAGGTGATTTGCCTGGGAAATGGGTATTTGACTCCGCCTTGAGGAGAAGAAAAAAACCTTATGCCCCGGCGCTCTTTGGCCGCAGATGCCATTGCGCCATAAAAATAACCATCCGGAGCTCTGCTTTTACTTCATGCCGATA
>NC_135500.1:186639668-186742315 GCF_052857255.1 Amblyomma americanum | reverse complement strand
ATCATCCGCAGTGCAATGGCCTCGTGGAGCGTGTTAACCGTACCCTCACGGATATACTCGCATCCTACGTCGCTCCGTCCCACACAAACTGGGATCGTTTTGTTTCTGCTGCAGCTTTTGCAGTCAACACTGCAGCGCAAGAAACAACGCATGTGACGCCGTTCTCAGTCGTCTATGGCAGAACGCCCTCCATCCTTCTCGACGCGCAGTTGGGCCTTCCCCATCCCACTGCGTCACCAACTGAATCTGCTCAACGACATCATTCCGCCCGCCTCGACGCCCAGCGCAACCTCCTCACGGCTCACGCGCGTGTGCAAGCGGCCAACGCGGCAGCACCACCACATCCCCCCTTCCGGCCCGGTGACTTGGTCCTCGTTCGCCGCACCATCCGTGCGACTGGCCGTGCCGCAAAGCTCTTGCCCCGATACCGCGGCCCTTACCGTGTCGTTGCCCGACTCGGCCCCGTGACATACCGCCTCGAAGACCTGCCAGAGCATCGACCATGCGGTGTGCACCACATTTTCCCAGAGCATGTTTCAAACATGAAGCGATATGTCTACGGCGCCTGCGGTGACTCCGACTTAGCTACCGGGTCCTCATCAGTGCCGTCGTCGCCTGCTGGCTCCATGCCTTCCCCACGCAATACAGTCCCATAAACGAATCGCCGCTCAATATGCATAAAACTCCCTGAAGTTAGCCTAACCGGTGTGGGACCTTCTTCGGCGACTGCAGACACCTTCGCCCAGCTCACACACTTCGAATTCAACGAAGAGTGTGACCGTTTCCTATCTGCGAGCCCACATTGCATCGCCCCAGGAAACCCTGCATCAAAGCACGGCCTGACTTCTCCGCCCCCCCCCCCCCCCCCCCCCCCCCGGTGGAAAGGTGATACGGGAATAAAAGAAGAGGTGGAGAGCGAGCGCGAGCGGCGAGCGCGCGGCTCTAGCACGAGGGAGATGGAACGAGAAAGCTTGGCCGCCGCCGGTCGTGCTTCGCCGGCTCTCCTCCGTACTGCTGCTATATTTCTCTGGCGGGCCCGTGGCCACCCCGTGGCATCCACACCGTAACAATATATAATATCTATACATATATCATTTTCCTTGTCTATATATTATATGGGTCGTTCCAGGGCAACTGATCCAGGCTATACACTCGACCATTTTCGGTTTCTTTGGAAAACATTGTGGGTGATCAAACTATCTTAAATAACATTACCCAGCCTATTTTTCGCGAACAAAAATTATTCACGCCGTGATCAGCATCTTAAGTTTGCAAGCAGTAGCATATCCTAGTCGCAGAAAAGAAATTGTAAAAAATAAACATTTTGACGCATGCCTATGAAACTTTTTCGCACAACTATTACACGTTGTGCTCTGTTAAGAAATAAAATGAACAAAATTGTTTCATTTTTGATTAAATAAACAATACGAAAAAGATACAAAAACATGCATATTTGAAAATTTTGTCTCAATGTACCTTCATACAGTAGTCAATACAAACATATTTCTATGTTGTTCAGAAGCCAAGCAATACAATAAAATTATTGCAGAGATCTTGAAATGTAAGAATTGTGCACTTAAGACCTTTGATTATCAGAAAATACACGTTCTCGGCCATATTCAGCCGTCTGTAGCGCAGTGAGGTGTTCCTAGTAAAAATATGGAATATGGTAAGTTTCAAAGTATCCATCAATGGCCTTTATTTCTGAAAATTTAATCGGAGTATTTTTTGTTTGAAGACTGAAAATAATTGTTCAAGTCTCAGTTCAACGTCGGCGTCTCCGTGCTTGCTGTTCACGGCAGTGTACGTTTTGCCGGCTGCAAATAGAGACAAAATCAGCCATTCACTCCTCTATTACTCTGCTGCGCAGGGCCTGGACCCTGCCCGCCCTGGAAATTCAGAAATCTGCGGAGTGCATGCATACAAAAAATAAACAAATAAAAAACGAGGCAGCATTTTATTCTTCAATATTTCTATAACAGGAGAATAAAATATTTCAATATTCAAGTTTTTTCTCCAAGAATGCTGGACATGAACCGCTGAATGAAGACCAGGAGTGCAGAACGCAATATATTATCCGGTTGTCTAGCTTTCGCTTAAACTTGCATGTGTTATGGGTGCTTTTCGAGGCCTCATTTCGCTGTGTTCGCCGGCCGCCGACATTACGGAAATTCATGCTGGGTTTATTTGCTTCTGTCTTTAAATCCTGAGCAATAAGCACTTGCAAAGGCACAGCGACGAAAAATAAAAACGCCCCTCCTATCACGCGTGGCGTAGCGCACCACATTTATTGAATATTCTGTATTTGTACAAACTGCATATTGCCGCCCTGCCCCTAACCTTTCTTACTATCGCTCACCCCGTTCTTTCCCTATCCATGCCCTTTTATTCCCGTTAGTCGCAGCTCAGGTGCCTCAGATTTCGGTGGCAGATGCCGCGGCTAGCAACATTTTTTCCTTCCATCGTTATTTTATTAATAAATAGCCGCTGCCGCCGCCGCCACCGCCACCGCAACACGCCAAACACTCATTTAAGGTCCGTGGGCTTCCATTGAGCGTGCTTCTACTTTTGGAGCAAGTAATTTGCTGGTCCCTACGAACAAACTACTCTGAGAACGAGTATCGTTTGTGCCATATATAGTTTCCTATGAGCATTTCAGTAAGACGCAATGCCCGCTCAATTCCTGATCCAATAGAGGCATACGAAGCAAACGAGCCGTACGCACAGCCATAAGAGTGATGCGACTAGACTGTGCTTGAATTACGTTATGCGCGCAAAACGAAACTAGATCATCGCTGACGTTTACGGCGCACGCATGGAGCTCGCGAGCTACAAAAAAAAAAAAACGAGATGGAGGGGAAAAAACAGAGAACGGCAGTCTCTGAGATCAGAGAACAAGTTTAACTGAGCGTGCCTCCATTTAATGTCCTGCTCAGATGCCTGGGCCGCAATCACGACGAACAGCCCAGTCCGTAACGCGGAGGTATTGTTCTCTTCCGCCTCAGCATCTGTGCCATCTTGAGAAGACCGGAAAACAGCTTATAATATTCGAAAGTTGGGTAGGAGGCTCTGCCAAGAACAGCAAAATAATGCTGCATACTCCAGAAATGTGATACTGTAATGCGATGTAATGACTCGTGATTACGCCTTTTCACGTGTGCAGAAGATATTCCAGATGAATACATAGGAGGCAGGACTGTGCCGAGTGGAGGTAAAGCAGAAAACAACACAGCCTTCTCTTCAGCTTGGAACAATAATAAGAACCAAACAGGTAGAAAAATAAGAGCCGAAAGGGGAGTACATTATACTTGTGTCTTGCATGTTTACCAACATCACGTGGAGGCGAAGCGCAAAAGGCGCCCCTGTGGTGTGCGATGTCAGCGCACGTTAAAGATCCCCAGGTGATCGAAATTATTTCGGAGCCCTCCACTACGACACCTCTTTCTTTCTTCTTTGACGTCCACATTTATCCCTTCCCTTACGGCGCGGTTCGGGTGTCCGCCGATATGTGAGACACATACTGCGCCATTTCCTTTGCCCAAAAACAAAGAACCAATTTTCAGTTTTCAATTTTCACGGGTACTTTCATATTTTTCTATTTTCAGTAGCATTTTCTTTCTTCCTTTCTTCTTTAACGCCCACCTTTATACCTTCTCTTACGGCGCGGTTCGGGTGTCCGCCGATATGTGAGACACATACTGCGCCATTTCCTTTGCCCAAAAACAAAGAACCAATTTTCAGTTTTCAATTTTCACGGGTACTTTCATATTTTTCTATTTTCAGTAACATTTTCATCATTTTCAGCATATTTTTAGTAACTATTTTCAGCACTTCTTCTGTCCTAAAAGAACCATGCGCTCTGGCCCTTGTAACTGCGTTGGACGCGTGCAGTGGTAGCGCTGATATGCGCAGGACTCTATACATTGGGCAAGCGTCGGTCTTGAATACGGGAGGCCAAGTTGTGAGGCTCAACCACAGGATGATCCGGAACGCGGGGACCGCTGCGAGAGTATATCTGACCACTACTCCGCAGATAGCTTGTCTGAAACACGAATGAAGCCGCCTGTACCATTGTGCTTAAGGAAACTGGAGCAGCTGTGCTGAGCGCTGCGTATTCAGTGCAAAATTCACGGAGATGCGCCTTAGACGGTAGGCGTAATCTTACCATGTCGACAGGACAATTTCTACTAACACTCACTCTGTAAAAGGCACGCCTCATTTAGAAAGCGCGCTTAGCACCCCATTATCATAGCCTAGTATGCGTTCACACCCCATAATCATTGCCTAGTATGCGTTAACACTACTTTTGTGTTAGCTTAAACCAGCTCATTCTTCACTCATAATGCCAAAGACCGCAGGAAGGTTACACGTTGTTGCGACTAGAGCGGGAAGCAGCAGTATTGTAGAACCTCTGGGTGGCAAATGCGGTGTGATGGTCTTTTTCGGGCTAAGAACTGTGCCTTAGTTTTAGCAGATAAACTGTCGTAGAGCTGTTGCACAGAATATGCAAGCTAGAGAGGAAGAAACATGAAACAGCGTACAAGCATGTTTTTTCTCAGCGAATTAAAGATACATATGGCTTACGGAGGACATTCTTCGAAAAGCTCCCCAAAACGAACCTCTTGTGCACAGCAACTGCGAAATAATCGCAAACATCAAGGAGATGAGGTGCGGGTGGCGTTTTACTTTATTTACCTATGCTGCTATACAGTTATTCATCAATTAAAACATGAGGACTGACAAGCTACTATGATGCGTTGGTTGAAAAGAAGGTTGCATGTAAAATTGGCTGACACAAACCCAGGCACCGTTTGTGACAATTTTTTTCTTTTTCCATTATTTTGCGTCTGTGCCACTGGCCAGCCTTCGACACCAGGGGGTGTGAAGGACGCGGCTTGCTGGCTATCAGCCGTGATGTCAGAGGCAGCAGCTCCCTTTGCGTTAAAGAAAAAAAGATTGACCGAATAGAAGGTAAGACCCCAGGTAGTGAAAAATTCAGCGGAATCACGACGTGTTAGACAGAATATGTTGTCGTCGAAACGTTTACCCCGGGAAAAAAACCGTTTCGTGTTTTTTTAATTTCAGGGGACAAAATACTTACCACAGCTGTAATATCTCGTGCAAACTGCAATGAGCGAAACGGTTGCTCTCAACCCTTTTCTCGAGCGAAGGTAATGTGCACATTGCGTTTTCTTTTTGCGCGTCAAAGCATTAGGTGGATGCGCTAGAAATACTAAGTCACTTCTCTATCATCACAGGCACTTTCGTCGCTGCAGAACACGAGAAAATCTTACAGGCAACCACTCTATTTCTAAAGAAAATAACTTTATGAACGAACTCGTGCCAAGATCAATGGCTCGCAGCCCTAAAAGGCGAGAATATTTTACTAAATCTCCTTCCTCCATCCAATCCAGGCATTGCTATATTTTTATACAGCATAACACAATATACTGTTGGCTTGAACCGTTACTCCTTTAAAAGCAAATTAGCTGTAGTATAGGAAGTCATTGCGCCATGTTCACACAGGATTGGGGTACTTAATTCAGCAAATGCAAAATGTGTACCTGGCTCATGCTCCGCATGTACTGCGCTCTACGTACCATGGCGAATAACTTAGAACGACGCCAAGCCCGTGTATATTTCTGGACACGCACAATAAAATTTTCGAGTTATTCTCACGTCGGCCATCACAGTTATAGCGGGCATTGCTGGCGTGTGTCAGACAGAACCATGCACCCCGGTAAATGAGCAACATACAAGACGAGCTAGAGGCACATAAAGGCTAGAAGCGATGTTTGTGCTGACGCTTGCGGCAATAGGTTATGAAGAGTCTCATAAACTTTTATACGTTGTCGGATGAGTCATTATGAGAATAATGAGGTAGGATTATAGTCCTTTCAAAGCTCTAAGCTTACTTAGGCAACTCTGTTAAAGCAAACTTACCTCTTAACTAAAACAATGTAGCCCTAGCTAGAAGGCTGCCTCGCTCTGAATAGACGGAGTGGATATGTAAAGGTCTGTAGCCGAACCTTTTGCCAGTACAATACACTGATGTCATTAATCGCGCGCATACGGTTTGCACGTGAACTTTAGCGCTTGACAGGGTTGGTTACTCAGATGCAAATGAAGAGAACCTACGCTTACTAGCTGCCCCGAGAGAACACGCAGTGGTTCCACGCCGTGGTCACGGGGACCGCTCCCAACAGGCACGTGCCACTCTACCTTCGGCGAATGAGCCGTCACGCACGGCGCGCGTCACTGAAGAACCCGGGGATGATCGATGGAGAGAACGTGATCAGAATCGCAAACCCAATGAGGGGCGCCCCTCCGAACAAGTGAAGGCGGGAGAGAGGACAAGAAAGGCACAGCACACACTGCACAATGCACTCGAGGAAACGGGAGCTTCGAGAGTGTTCATGGAAAGGCACGGACTATTTCTCTCCAAGGGAATGTCAGTGAAATCTAATAAGTATCGGCGCATCTGAAACGCATCTCTTGCGTGTTGAAGGCGCGCCACGTCGCTCGCTTTGTTACTTGTGTGACAACCTGGTTAGAAGGTGCCCACGTCCGTTCGGCACTGCTGTTGAAAGAGAGTCAATCGTTGTCTTGTTTGTGAATAGTTGGACGAGAACTGTCGCTTGTGTCGATTCAATTCAGTGGAAGTTATTTAGTTCTTGAAACTTATTTGCAGAGGACTGAGCTTCAAGCCACGTTTTCTTCTAGTTCTTACAAGACAAGTATTCAAAATATCATTGTGTTGTGCAGTCATCTGAATGGAAAGAAACAGAAACACTAAGCGATACAGGAGTGCTCTTGTAAACCAGTTGGGACGCGCAGAGCTTTTATTTATATCTTCCATCCAAGGAAAACGCGAATTTTATACCCATCTTCCTTCCATTTCATTTTCTCCCACACGCACTATCTCCCACACGCACATAGTGTGTGTGTTTGTGTGTGTTTGTGTGTGTGTGAGAGAGAGTGACTCACACGCACGTACACAGGGGCGTGTGTGCAGGTCACTCATTCACTTGCTCGCTCACTAATTCATTCACTCACTCATTCACTCACTTGTTCGCTCGCTAATTCGCTCGCTCGCTCGCTCACTCACTCACTTATTCACTCACTTGTTCACTCGCTGCCTCACTCACTCACTCACTCACTCACTCACTCACTCACTCACTCACTCACTCACTCACTCACTCACTCACTCACTCACTCACTCACTCACTCACTCACTCACTCACTCACTCACTCACTCACTCACTCACTCACTCACTCACTCACTCACTCACTCACTCACTCACTCACTCACTCACTCACTCACTCACTCACTCACTCACTCACTCACTCACTCACTCACTCACTCACTCACTCACTCACTCACTCACTCACTCACTCACTCACTCACTCACTCACTCACTCTCACGTGCGTTATGATACACGCGAAGTTTGGACAAGTGCGCTTCCAGAAGAAGTTAATGCAGCGCCAGTGACTGAAAGATAAAACATTATGTTAAGTGGAAACTGCTTAATTAAGTTTCTCGTTGCAAAGGCGTCTTGGCGCTTCATATAGCGCCACCGCATTGACGACAATGGCTGCGCCGTCGACCGTGGCGTCAGATGCAAAGCGCCGGCGGCGCGCCTCAAAGTGTGTGAACCCGCCAGCCTGCACTTTCCGCCGGTCATCAAAGGGCTCAACACGGACAAAGGCGCTTAATGGATGAAAGTTAGGCTGAATACGCTGCGGAGGCAAAAGACGGTGGTTCAGCGTAACCATCAGGTTAGTGAGCAAAGAATGTT
Source organism: Amblyomma americanum (assembly GCF_052857255.1). Classification (NCBI taxonomy): domain Eukaryota; kingdom Metazoa; phylum Arthropoda; class Arachnida; order Ixodida; family Ixodidae; genus Amblyomma; species Amblyomma americanum. Next base: position 186,734,515 of record NC_135500.1, on the reverse strand, counting down.
TCACCGAATAACCCAAAATGAAACAAATATAGTTGAAAAATAATCTCGGTAGAACGGCTGTCATGTGCCAGTCGCTACGATTCGGAGCCGGTGCCCGCTAGCGTGAGCGCGTAACGTATTTTTTTTTTCGTCAAGCCTCTCAGGTGCTGTCGAAAGAAAAATCATCCGCACCGTCGTTATCGTGCAGTGCATTTGCGAGCCAGTCACTCGTAAAGGAAATGCCTATAGTATATAGGCCAGAATAAATCTTCAGCCGTAGGCCCCAGGTTCGCGATTGCTGTAAAGAGAAATGTGCAGTTTTAGTGCGCTTTGTTTTGTAACTTCATTTTTTAAATGAGATTTTGGAACCGCGGTGAAACTTCGAGGTCTTGAAGCGCACGAAAAGCGGCAGTCAACGCTACACAGAGGCGATTAAACAGCACAGCCTGAAGACAAAGAAATGCCATATGCACGGAGTATACATCAGGGTTTCACACCACGGAAATTTTTCCTTCGCAAGGCTCCAATATTTGACATGAAAATGGAAGACGGGAACATATATGTCAGACGAGAAAGGCCTGCGTGTGTCATCCTGATTTCTTACACAGTTTCCAATTAATCATCACCAGCACAGCCGCCGCCATTTATTAATCCTTAAGAAACCTCACCGCCATTTTCTTTGTCTGTTAATCCTTAGGGGTTCCGTCAGAAACATTACATAAGATGGGAGGGGAATTTACTGAAATTGAATGCTGGAATTTACTGAAATTGAATGCTGAAACTTGAGCCCGAGAGTACGCTGAACTGCATTTAAGCATTTTTCTTCACTCGGACGAAATGCCATGGGTTTGCTTAAGAGGTTCTCGATGTCAGCGCGGGTAATGCCTTCAAATTCACTCCATGGTGTTCGTCCTTCTTAAGCGGCAAAAAAATCTTCTCGGGGACATGGAAATATTCTGAGTTAATAACACTTGTTGACGCTGTTGGAGCGCGGAGACGGCCTCCAAAGTAGTAAAAGAGAGTACGCTTTGCGTGTGTTGACTATAACATTTCACCGCTGAAGAGCTGAAAAAATCCGCGGGAATTTACACACCATAATCAAACAAAAAGTGTTAGGTTATTTACTGTATATATGCCATCATGTCTGGATTTTTCAACGGCGGCTATTGAATATGAAACTAAGAAAAGAAGCGCCAACAGAGACAAGACGTAAGAAGTGACACGGACAAGCGCTTCTCTGTTGGCGCTTCTTTTCTTAGTAACATGCACCAACTAGCCCAGAAAAAAGTTCTACTTGAATATGAAGAATGGTGCGCTGAGGTGAAAGCGGCTTGCATGAGGAGCTCTGGAGAGTCAGAACCAGAGGAGTAACACAGGCGGGGGAAGCTTAAAAGGAGATGCAATAATACCAATGAGTTCGCAGGGGCAAGTACCAGTGATCGATGTAGAAGAATTAAGCGGCAGCCGAGTGCACTTCGCTGCTCTGAGTCGGACTTCTTACCCTTTCCCTGGTGTAGCCCCTGCCCTGGTTAGCACTGACGACCTAGCAGCTACGTTCTTTCTTCACCAGTCTTTGCTGCAGCAGACTAAGGGGCGCGTAAGTTTGAAATTACAGATGCGGAAAAGGATGTTCCCGTCTTCTCGCACATTTTCCAAAGCACGGAATTCTCGGCTCGCCGCTCCTATGCGATGAATGCGCCGCTGTTCTTTAAATCGCCAGCCTGGATTGCGTGCATTTCTCAACGAAATAATGTGCTCTTGGAGATAAGCTCGTTCTGTTAAATGCTACGCACGTGGAGGGAAAATGTAATTCTTAAAAGTGTGTGCGTGCATGTGTGGGCGTTTAAAAGAACCACGTCGATCGTTTGAAGCCACTGCGTAAGACGGTCACTTATGAAAACACAGGTAAATTGTCGGCGGTTTGTGTTACCGGAGAGTTAAAAGCTGGAGCTTTATCTTAATCTGAATGGCGATTAAGGGTGATTTGGAGAGCGTTCAGTGTAAGTTTTGCGTCCGTTCAAAGTTCTTTGCGTGCTTGGTGCATTAGCATTACAAAAACCGCAAAAATGATTGCAAATTAACGTTGTCGTTCGATTTTCGCTATAAATCTGAGGGAAGAGCCCCAATTGCTCGCAAAGAACACGCGGGAACTATGGCATAATTCTTTTACATGGAAATTAGGGTGTACACTTTGCTGTAAGTAAAAAAAAAATATTTCGTGGTTGCAAAAGTCCGGCTGCCTTGTTTCTTGCGAGCAATAAGCAGATAATCGGTGCTTAAGCACAGTAGTAAAGTTAGGAATATTTAAACAGGAGTTATTCTTTTATTCTTCTTTGGTTTCGAGATCAGCAAAAATTTATTGGAAAATTCGAAAACTAGATTGCATTTATTTTGATTTAGTGCTCGAAATAAAGAATCAACTAATGCTGGTCAGAACTTTACATAAAAAAAATATAAAACAGCATTGCAATTTTAAAGGGTCTGATTCTTCACTGTCTTAGTCGCTCCTAATCCACTGATTTTCTCGCGCCGCCATCCTTCTTTATATCGCCACTGAATGTTGACAGACGTCTTGTACTCCAAATTTAATTTTGTTTCTCTTATTCCTAAAGAGAGTTGAGTCGCAGTATTAGCGCACTATATTTACGGCACACAAATACATGGCTGCTTCCCCAAACTCGCGCGTCCATCAGCATGCTAATTTACCAGTGTTTTTTTTTTCATGCATGCCATAGCTGATGAACCATATTTTGGCAGCTGCCTAAGAATGAGGTTTCTTCTGTTCTTCTGCTGCATGTTGAGTGGAAACAAAGCATAATGAATTCCAACAACGGAGCCCGTTACGAAAACATAGTCTGTGTGGTTGCAGGAAATTGGTTTGTGGTATGGTGCATAGGCTCGAAGAACATTTTGATATGGTTGTACACTTTCTTTAATATAATATGTTAATATAGTATTAATACCACTATTCTTTCTTGGCCTGCAACTGTGCGTTGCAACCGACCTGTCTGCCCTTCTATGTGGATAAAATCTCTCTCTTCAACGGTGAAATGGTTTAAAATAAATTGCGAAGTGAGATAAATACTACAGACGAAAATAAAACAAAAACAGCAGCAACAACTCGAATTCAGAGAGGCAATGCAACACGCACTTGCAGTTTGTGATTCTATTACACGTGCATTACTTTTCGTGCTTTTCTTCCAACAGCGTGAGAAAACAACTAGGAAATGCTGGTAGCTTAAAGAGGTAGAGACACCAAATTTTCTGGAAAACGTTTTTACTGCGGAAAGATGTGCACGACATTAGTAAGTTTAGGTCACCATGTTGAATTCATCAGCAATGAATAAATAATTTGTTATTGAATTTTTCTTCCTTTGTAGTTTACGATTCGGTTTCATTGCCAGACTACGGTTGCGACGCCAAAAGTGAGTATGAAAACACATTAGGAGTACAAAGACTGCAATATAACAGTTCCTTTGTCGTTTTGATTCATTCAAATTCTTAAACTAAATCGCTTCAGAAGCCGAAGTTGCAGCAAGTTAGCAAGGAACGCTTTTAGTTCAGTATTTGTAGGCCTCGCGTGATTTGGCGCTCACTTGAGATGCCGTAACCGTCTTTCCATTGCTTAAACAAAGCCAAAAGCGCACGACAGAATAATATCAGTTATAAGTCAGGTACTGGGCGTAGGCGAGTTTCACGTAATGATTCATGTTAAGCGTAATACACATCAGTATAATGCAAAGATACACTGCGAGAATTTTGGTTTCTCTAACCCTTTAATATAGAGGGCATAAAAACTAAGAAGAGAGATAAGAAAAAAAAATTGAGAGGCAAGCACGATGGTTGTCAAACCGACTTTTTGTTTTTCTCAAATTATATTTTCACAATAGACGCGTTCTTTATCAATAGATCAATTATTTCCGTCTTATTTCGAAAGAAACTGTTTTCTCGTGCCACAAAACTCAAAGAAAAGAAAGCCGTTTAATTTCACTTTTATTACGTTTCAATTTTTGGCACGTGCACAAAATGGTTAGCTCACTGAAAGCCAAAGCAATAATTCTTTAATAAGGCAAACTATAGGAAGTCGGAATTTAGTTGCCTTCTAAGTTCCTGGAAATCACAGTAGAAGGACTGGAGAAGGTTGCTTTATGAGAGCATATATTTATATGTTGTCTCTGACGATGCGGAGTTTGCTTTTTAGGTGTGGGATCACAGTGGCATCACGTTACATGCGCCAAGATATTGTGTGATAGTGTTTGCGTTTTCGTGTTTTTAGCCTTTCTTACCGCGGGCTGAAGATACATATATAGTCTTTTTTTTCCTTGAATAAAAAATCAGTTGACAGTCTGCGTCCGTCTCGTGCCTTCTTGTTCTCTGTCTTCGTTTTTTTTGCGCAGTTAAACATGAATCCCTAACAACTCGCCCAGTTTTCCGTTCTTGTTATATATTCTCACCACGGCACGTTCACACCTGCAGCAGAGAGTTTCTTTGTCCATGAGCTGAAAACAAAGCGAAATTATTCACTTAAATCTCTTCACAATAGAGACGGCTGCGACTGCATCCGGTTCTCGCCATTCCCTAAGGCCGAACATCAAAACCATCAACATCATCCTAAAGCATGAATAAACTATTGGACGCCATGACATCCGTGTCGATGCCTTTGTCCCACTAGTTCGCATATGCAGTACTTAAAAGAATGGTTTAGGTAAGACGGAAGTTATGCGTCGTCCCGATGACAACAACGCGGAGTGTGGCGGTAAAGAGCCGTTTTGAAAAATAAAGAAAGAAAGAAGGAAAAAAAGAAAAAAGGAAAGAAAGAAATAAGCTTTGCAAAAAAAAATGATAGACGGAAAGAAAGAGCGGGCACACTGCGCCATTAAATCTACGAAAGGATGAAGCGCTCTCCTCGAAGCCAGGTACCAACTCAATGTGGTATCCTCGGCGAGCTGATGAAATCAAGCAGCGGCCGCCTGAACAGTGTCGCAAACTGAGCACTAATGACTGAAGCGGCGGTATAAATCCCATTCCACTGGATCATGAAGTATCCTCAAGGTGCTCGGCTTGTTTGGTTTCGGAGCAAAGCACCCTCTGTATAATGTGCGGGGACTCCTTTACTGGTCTATCCAGTTGTGTTGTTTTGCATTCATTCAGCCTTTTAAACGCCCCTGTCTGCTTCTGAGGAGTGCTCCCTCCTAGTTGTTTCCGCCTCTTGGCTCACTCTGTTTATTTTTATTGCCGCCTGCAAGTAAAAAAAAAATAATGAGCTGAGATGAACGTTCATCGAGTGGGGCAGGGACACCAACAATTATGCACTTTTCAACGACAAGACCCAGTTTTGTGAGGCGCACTGCAAGCGTTGTCTATGACTTATTCCTTCAACGTGCTCTGCTGAACCGCTATATGCGTGGATTGCGCAATATGTGTGCGTGTGCAATCTCGCTTTTAGATCCAGCTGGTTCCGAGGAGACATATACTGTTTACAGAAATAGATACTCAGGATAGAGCAATAGACAGATAGAGCAATAGACTGTATTGCGCAAGTTGCACAAGGAACCGCCGTGGCCCCTGGTGGGTTGCTGTTTAGGCCCAAAACCCCGTGTTTCACGCGCTGAGCCTTATTGCTGCAAGTTGGTCCGAGTATTGACAAGGACACTAATGGTAGCTGGAACTTAGTATAGATATTATGCGTCCTACCTGAAAACTTATTACCTTTGCTATTAGAAGAACCAAAAGAAAAAAGAAAACTTATATAATATATTTCGAATCATGAACTCTACGGACATGCTGAGGCAGCCATGATATAGATTAACGTTAAAGGTGAGATGATTTCTAATTCACACATCAAGAAATCTGAACTTACGATTTATGGTGCATATCAAAATAGATGAAGTCTAGAGTCTGACGGAAACCCGTCTGGTCGGGATGGTACATGACGAAAGAAGAAGGCGCCGACCAAAAGAAAAGACGTCATCCCATCTTTTCTTTTGGTCGGCGCCTTCTTCTTTCGTCATCAAAATAGATGCATTTGCAGACGCCATGGTAGCAAAAGAATCTCTTCTCTGTGTGCAGGGTTTAAATACCAAAAAAGCTGTTACACACGGGCTTTACGAAGACAGCAAACAAAAAGAAGTCGCTGATAAGCACACACTGTGTTGAATACTTACCTCGACGAAACACGGGAAATCTACGTGTGCAGTTATAGAGCAGCTCTTAAGAAAATTCTGGACTTGTGCCGTGCTGAACGAACAACGAGTGAAGTTAACGCAAAGCCTTGGAGCTCTAATCTCAGGCATCGCAGGTTACTGCAGCAACGCCTGGCGCTGAATCGAAAAGCTCAGTCCGGAGCTCTCAGCTATAATACTCAGAATAGCTTTATATAATATTACCTGCTCCAATGCAAAACATCCTTAGCTACGCATGATGTTCGTAAGTACCACTCATAATTCCCGGTACCATTGATTCCACCCTTCTCCGCTTTACGCACTTGTTTGTTTAATTGAACAGGGAACAGGAACAGAAAGTTCGCTGTGAGGCTTCAATATACCTTACGGCCTGTGAATTGTTTTTAATGCGGCAACATGAAAAGCTTCAGCGGGAAAAAAGCGATAGTGTTTTAACGTACAGAAACCGAGTAGGCGTTCGAAAGGACGTGTTTATTTCTGGCTGGCTCATGTTTTTCCTCGGCTGAGTCGTCGGCACGTCTGGCTACGATATTAGTTCGGTAGTAGTATTCCTTCATGAGGACGACGATTTGCTATGCACAGTGCGGGAGGGGGGTTACAATCTATCACGAGGTATGATCGGATGCGGCGATAGCGCAGAGTCCTCGTGCAGTGATAAGCGAAGCTGATCTTTTCGTGCCGCCGTGGGTTCGAATCCTGGTGTCGGCAATATTTATTTAATTTATTTAATTCTTTATGGTTTTGCCAAGATAAAGCTTCACAGAAACTCGGAGGGCCGGTTTGACCTCGTGAAGTAGTGCGTTCGTTCTAAAAAATTTAGGCAGTGGCTTAGCTCTGGTTAAGCCTGGATATACAAGCGAAAAGCACTCGCACTTTCACTAAGTCGTACCACGTGGTCGTTGTAACGGCGAGTCTTGGGATTTTCCTCTTTTGACTCTCTTGTTTCCTCTTCCTCACTCGCTTGGCTGCTGCTGGCTGAAGATGCGGCCAAGACACGCTTTTCGGCTTCTTTCCGACGTCGTTTAGCAAGGCGTATTTCCCGTTGTTCAGGCGTTTCGGCTGCAGGTTTAGCTTTGGCTTTATGATTGTTGTGCAGCCAACTTCCAAGCGAATACTTCTGAATAGGACGAATCTAGTTTCTCAGCTTTACTGCGTAGTATAGCAGCAGTCGCACTCTCCTTCCCTTCCATATCGAGTGCGCACGCCTATTCTCTGGCAAGCGCATTATATAGCCTCCTTGCGCATGCACATGACGCACATGTGCAGTAGCGCGCGGCTGCGCCGAAAGGCCAGGCAACAGAGTCGGCGGCGGCAACGGCGAGGAGGGACCACCTGTGCAGCGCGTGACGTCACTCGTTTTCGCGCATGCGCATAACTCACCAGTTCGGCTCACGCGAAGCTCGGCTCTGACCCGCGTAGGGAAGCTTTTCGCTTCAAAATTGTCGTCGGTCACAAAATTCGCCCATTGGCAGAATGAAAGCGACATAACTAGACCGGACGTGCTGCACTTCCAGTAAGGCATCCACAGGTTCTAATGCTATCGCATTTCCAAAACATAAGCTATTTAGGTGTTTGCGTGAATTTTGTTTGCTTTTACGGTACATCGGAAGCTGTGAACCTAACGATCAGCACTGAAGCTACTGCACCCTCCCCAACCTCCCTCAATCGAGATTTGGCAGCTTGCAGTGCTTTGGTGGCGAACACTAAAAAAATAACGAACAGTAGCGAGAATTACTGCACCCTCCCCACCTCCCTCAATCGAGATTTGGCAGCTTGCAGTGCCTTGGTGGCGAACACTAAAAAAAAAAGAAGAATGAACTGTAAAGAGAATGAAATGAAAACAAAGGCAACGTCAAAAGATGGCAGCGACCTTCGGCAGACACACAGTAAGAACAAAAGGAAATGCGATGGCGAATCGCCTCATAGGAGCATCACGCTACTGGGGACGTTGATTGATCTGGGCTCGAGATGCCCGGATTAGGTGCTTTCCAGGCCCAGCTGGCGCGTATGGCATCCTTCGCCGAACTTGGCTTTTCTCAAGAAGCTTCGTTCTGCGAAAAGTACGCCGCTATTCGAGCAGCGGCAAGTCTTCTGGCATAGCCTGCTTAATGCGGGCGCCACTAAGGGCCGTCAGCTTCTCGCGACCTTTCGCAACATGGCAGCTCGAAGTCATTCCTGGTTGGCCGCCGTAAGGGCGTGGAGAAAGTGAGCTTTAGCGTTGCCGAGTAATAGGGCACTTTTTCCGCGCCAGTGGCACTTCTAAACCATGTGGCAATGAAAATATCAGTAGTGAGCGAGCGAGTGGTGCTTTTTCAACTTGTTTTCTTTTTATTTTATTTTTAATGCCCGCGATCAACTTCTAGCTTTCAGCCAAATCGAGCCTAAGGTGAACAGAAGTAAAAAATAAAGAAAAATAAAGATAATGATTTGAGGGTTAATATCTTTTGTAAATATTACTACTTACAAGACGCAACAAAACCAATATATATATATATATATATATATATATATATATATATATATATATATATATATATATATATATATATATATATATATATATATATATATATATATATATATAAAGAGACCACGATATAGAGCACAATGGGTTTGTGACAGATTATAAGAGCTCTCACAAACTAAAAACTCTGAACGAACCGCTAGGTGTCCTTTATGCTGGCTTCAAAAAACTACGTAAATGGCCCAAAGAAATCTTTCTGCAACAAGAATAAGTTGCTGATTCGGGGTTAAAAGTGTCCATTCAAACAGCTAAGTAACTTCTACCCAAATTCTAATTGACCTACTTTCCGCTTTAGAAGACATGCACTATGTGTTTAACAAGTAGCAGTATTACTGATAGCCGACCACTGCATGATTTCACACACAGTCGGATTTTGCGGTTATGTGTTTCACGTGTACCAGTATTAATAGCACCACTGCGTGATTTCGCATGCAATCAGATTTTGCGGTCGCTTTGTTTTTTTATCTGACATCATTGCAAACGCCTTGAGGCGTTGGATATAAATGGGAAAAACAATGTCTCCTCACCACAAAATGTCCCCTGTTTGCTTTTGCATCAAGCAGCAGCAACAATTCTGAGCTATACAAATCTACGCACAGACGCACACACGCATGCTCGTAGAACCGTGAGCATTGACAAGACTAGCGGGACACTTAAACGCTGCTCAAAGGGTATGACGCGACAGTGTTAACGGTTATTTGTTTCTTTATTTTTTAATTGGTACCTCTTTGTAATTACATACAGTCATTAGCATACATCAGCGATCATACTACACCACCTGGTACACCACAAGGCACACAAGGAGCCCCATCAATCAATGTGAACGAATGTGCCTCAGTGGAATAGGGGTACCGTGTCTGACTCTCAACTCAATGGTCATGGGCTCGATTCCCAAGTAATCACCCCAATTTTCTCAACAGCGTTATCAACTTAGTTCAATGATATTTCCTAAAGTCATAATGACATTCCAATTATGTAACGACCCCATAGTAACCATTTAACCCAACTTTGAATCATTATCATTCAAAACCTGAACGTGTGGCATCACAGCCCTATCGGTCAACCCTGCGTTGTGTGACAATGCGCAGGCTTTTGCTCCGAACGTCCGCTGTAGCACTGTCGCGTTAATAGATAGCCCCTGAATCAGCAGTATTCAAGCCAGGACATGCATATGTGTGCCCCAAAAGATTGAACGCGGAATGCATTTAATAAAGGCCATTGTGTTGTCTCTGCAATAAAGTAATTGCCTGCCTCTTTCTATGTCAATTAATAATGCTATCCTTCTGCTGATTTAGTAGATTAGTTAACCAGGTCTCAGTTCAGGCAAAATCATTCCGTTGCTTCAAAGGGCGCTGTACTTTGTATCCTCCAAGAATGCTTTGGTGAGAGTAACAAACCTGAGGTCAGCGTACACCATTTTTACTAGTGATGATGGTAGTGGTGATGACCTTCTCGAGTGAATCTATTTGTCGTTTGTGTGACCTAATTTGTTAAAATGCTGTACTAAAATCTATTTCGTGTGAAGTTTTTGCCCATATCCTGTGGTATCGATGTTGATCTCCAGTTTTTAAGTACTCGATGCGAGCGTAAAACTTAGCCTCTCAAAGAATGCTTTGCACAAGGGCATCAGTTCCTAGGAAGACAGAACTGAAAATTCAACAAGTCAGTAGAGTGTCAATACAAAACGTGTTCATTGTTTATCTGTACAGAACCGAAAGCGGCTCATGCACTGCATGGCAGTCAAATTTGCTTCAACCATGAAATAAGCATTTCGCCCGGGCCTTTGGCGAGCTATGGCTTTGGCTTAAACGCAAAAAAACAAAAACAAAAAATAAAGTCTTTATGAAACCCTTATGCAGCGAGTGCTACTTCGCAACGTTCGTCCAGTATTTTGCATTGGCCGCAACAAAAACAGCTGAACCTGTGACATTCATATAGACTGGCCAATTTTCTTGATAAGCTTATCAAATGGTACTCCAACCTGGTGCCAGTAGAAGATCTTTCATGTGGACGACGAAATGAAAGTCACTGACAAAAAGTTTCGGCGGGGCTATGCTATCAGTGTTTTTAAATAAAAAAACATCTGGTATGAGTAGTGAGCAGCACAAAGCGGAAGCACTAAGGAGTGCTTTACTTGTATGAGCACAGCCTGCCACGTACCGTTGAATCGTTCCCGAATTTACATATAAGATACTGGTAACTCCGAATGGTTTGGTGTAATCGCGTTAATATGAACTAAGGCTCTGATGATGCTGATTTTAGAACCGGTGAAGAGCTTTGAAACCCCTAGGTCCTAGGAAGCTCTGGTGTTACTTTCTGCTCCTTACAATGAGTTCTACATGTAAGGAAACCCTCTTACGCGCTCAGGTTATTTCTCTGTTCCGTTTATAATTTTTCACCTTCATTTCTGTTTTGACCTTCTCAGCTTACTTCAGCATGTTAGCATTAAAAAAGAGACAAACTTCTAAGCCCCTGTCTCTCGTAGACATGCTAAACGTGCACTTCCAGAATATAATGTTTGCCCGACCAGCCGTCGCGTGTCAAACGAGTTGCCGAGGGGAATTTGGCGTGATTGCGTAAATAATTTGCGCAGCAAAAAAGGCGGATTTATCGAAGCTGATTCGCCTTTTTCCACGCCCGTGATTATACTTTCAAATTAGCCGTCCTTCTTCGATCTGCTTCGCGTCTTGGCTCACAACTTCTCTCGTGTCGCAGGTATCTTTGTACCTAAATTGAACGAGTGCGCGCACAAAAGCACGCCACGGGCGATTCGCAAGCGTTGCTGTAAATGTTGCGCATACATGCTTGAATCCTTTTGTTTAGAACCAGAACCATTTGGATAAGTAACGAGAAACGTACAGGAAAGACTCGTGTGTGAGCGCCCTTCGTCAACATTGACACGAATAAGTAAACAGTTCTTTCGTTGACAATACCGAATGCGCATTGGGACGAAGACAACACGCTGGCCCGAAAACAGCAGCTTACTTGCTATGTCGGCCTCTATTTGCGTGGCTGTCGAAGTACAGAGCGTATTTGAACACGGAAGAAGCAACTTGGTGCTGCCATTTGCGAAATCAGCAGTGGCTGCATTGAGACAGAAGAGTGCTCGGTCATCGAGTGCATTCAGCAGCCCTAATTTACTTGAATGCCGAATGAATACTGTGATGCAAAGCAGCCATGCAGTTTATGCTTCGGGATGCACGGTGCTGTTGAAATGGCCTGTGCACATAAGATAATAGCGTGCGTGTAGGCGAAAAAAAAATGTAAGGAAAACGATACGTGAAGACAGTTAACCCTGTTTTGTTTTCGTTGAATTCCGGGATAGGAAAAACTGAAGGAAACGAGGAGCCGCTGATGTGAACTGAGCAAGAAAAAAAGCGATAGGATTTTGACGTAGTTAAACCGAGTAAACGTGCGAAAGCATGCGTTCATTCTTCGCCTCTCTTTTCTGGCATATGCGTGTGCACGGAACCGCGTTTCTCGCCCTTCACCATCACGCCCTCTCTCCATTTGGCGGCAGCTGGTGCGACGGTCTCCTCCCATTGGCTGCAGCTCGCGCGCCACTCCTCCGAACTAACTCGAGCTTACCCGAGTTACTCCGAGGCATCGCACAATATTTTTTGGCTGGGTTTGATCGTGTTAAGTAGTACTTTTGCACTAAAACCAAGTTGATTGCGCCAGCAGTAAGACCACGCCACTACAACGCCTACCCGCCCGAGCTTCAGTGAAATGATGAAGACTACTGACAGTTCACTAGTAAATACTTTTGATTTCAACAAGAAAACGATCACAAAGGCATTTACTTTCCACCGCTAGACTGCACGGCTGCTTACTGCACCAGGCTACTCACACTTAAACGCAGCACCCCCACAGCCCATCCTTAAGCCCTCTCACGCTGCACCTGTCGGGACGGGCGCTAGCTTTTACGGATAGACGAGCTACCTATAGCATTACAGTGCGTTGCATAGTTTCGTGCTCAAAGTGCTGGCTAGTGTAAAAATGCACCACACTGGGTCTTTTTGTCTAAGAAAATAAACAGACAAAATCGCCTGTTATCCTAGACATTGAGGTCATTATGCACCGCAAGAATTATCACAGGGAGGTGAAAATAAAATGGGGCCGGTGGGGACGCTGAATGCGTCGCTATGTTTGCTTACAAAGAAGAGAAAAAGCGGTGACCGAGTCCTGGTTAATCCAACCGTCTGCCTTGAGATTAGCCGTCAGCTTAACTAATACGTGCGTTCGTCGAAACCATACTATTGGCAATAATCACAGGAGAAGGTTAAACTCCGTGCTCTCAATCGAATGGCCGAATACCTTTTCATCGTCGGTAAAGAGCCTGAAAAAAGAGACGCCAAAGTACTTAGTTTTTGTTCATTTAATTTTGCAATTGCAAACTTTAGGCAATTTGCGCAGCGAGCATCGAGCCCAAGCCGTTTTCTCAGGGGTAATGGCTCTCACCGGTTGGTGACCTAAAGCGCCTTTTCTCTTCTCTACAACCTGGAAATTTTGGAATAATTTTTTCTTTACAGAAACTCGTATTTTGGCGCACTCAATTTTCTTCGCAGTTTCCGATGAGCGCCGGTAAAAGACGGCTTAATTGCCAGAATGGACGATCGACTGCAGTTATAGTTTCCATGGACTCAATGATTCCCTGCTGTACTCCAACGCGTCAGAAGCGTGCAATAGCATTGAAGCTTCAGGGCTGACGTTCCACCTGATCGCGTCCCGAACGCCCAAAGTTCTTTGCAGTTAAGTACGGTTCATCATTGGCCAGCTTCGTACGCTTAATATAGTCATAAGATAAAAATAGGAGAGTCGAGGACCTAGCCAATAACCATCCGTAACGACATACCAGCAGCTTTTTCCCAATTCGCTGGAGCCATCTAAAGGCTCCACCGCCCTGCGCGGTTCTTGCCAGACAGGGCGAGGCGCGAATGAGGACCTTAGGCCCACACTTCTTATCGCGGCTCCTTTATGCACTCCGCAACTGGCGCGGTAACTGCGGAGGATTCCGGACCGGCGGCTCGCTCGGTGCGGCTACCTCTAGAATTGGGCGAGGATGGTGACATTTGGTCGTAACGAGTGAACCATTACGCGGCCGCCCTTCCTAATAGACGCTCTGCTGGAGCACTCACACACTGCTCCACGCGAACGGCTGCGTAGAGGCAAAAAAAAAACAGAAACAAAAGCAACAGACCCGAGTGTTGCCATAAAGGGAGACGTCCGCATAATGTGGGCGCCTTTCTTAAGATCCAGTCATCTGACTACAAGCCTGGGGACTGTTAACAAAAGCTGCGGTGATAACGAGCGCTTTGAGAAGCGTGGCGCGCAGCACCTTGAGTTGATAACTATCAGAGTCTCTGTGGGTCATTTCATGAATGCATATCCTTGTGCCTAGCAAATATTAGAAAAAGGTGAGCGTTATTTGCATTCATGGGACTGCTTGGCAGCAGCCAGGTGTATGAAACGATCCTTGGATTTTGTCGCCGGTTCCTGAAGGGTCTTCGACAGTAAGCTTAACGCTCAAGGCTGGGCAATAGAGACGCTTAATGGAATGTCGTTTACTTTCAATATCGGGAATAGAACTTTTGAAAAGTACGAAACCAAGACCGTACAATAAAGGGCATGCATTGACACGAGCGCTGACTTTCAGCTATTTATTTCTTGCTTATGCCAGGTATATTTGCGTATGCAAAGCGTCGCCAAGAAAGTAAAGGAACAATCAGGATGGTTTGCACGCAGTGATAGCACTCAGTCCTTTGGTGGTCGCCAAGTGTTTAAAAACTTGAACTCTTGATAGTGCGAGAGATGTGACGCTCACACACTTGTTTCCTGCATGTGCAGTCTTCATTGAATCGGTGATTTTCCAACCCACTGATATTTCTAACAGGTGATGCTTTCAATTGGCTGGACGCATGTCTTACAACAGGTCTATGCCATCTAGGATGCAGTGCATGCTGAAATCGCCCTGGTTTCCCTCATTAGCAGTGCAATCATTTTTTTTAATCTGTTGTTTACGAGTCTGCCTCTCTGTCGAACATACTTGCGTCCGCAAGACAACGGCACACAATAAACAACACCCTTCTTTGTTTTGCACATGGGTTTGTCCTTTTGCGAAGAATCGACAATTTTAGAAAACACCACTTTGAAGTCTACTCGTTTCCCACTCTCGTTTAGGTTGTAGGAGGTCTGGCGAATATAAGGCATTGCAACTTTTTCAAAATTATATAAAGCGCACTTAGGACAACAGACAAGGAAGACCAAACTTGTTCGCCAACCAGTGGATCAGTCAGGAAAAATCACAGATGATTACTGCGCAAAAGCAGAGTGCCGTAAACTCTCGGTTTTAGCAACACGCCTCGGGTGGTAACAACAATGAGAAGAAATCTGGTTAAGGAAAAACAAGTTTAATTTAAACTCTAGCACCTTGACGAACAACTTCGCTTCTCCAGCCTGGCAGCAACGTAAAGTTTTATTACAAGTAAAGAGGACAAAGTTAATGTTTGCGTAAGCATATATGAACCCAGAAAAAAATACCGTACAGCGCTTCCTTCACGTAGAATGCCACTAGCTTTCCAAAATTGATGAAGAAGCGTAGCTTGTTGGGCCAATTGGGTTACGAAAAAAAACAGCAGGAGAAGACGCGTCCACAAGAAGTAGACAGCACGACGCCTGGACGCTGTCCTTTACTGCTGGTTTTTTCATTTCCAAGGCTGAGCTCATATATATTGTAGCGAAAGCTCGGTGCGTCTGAGAGACGAAAAGACACATGTCTGCTGCACGGAAGTTCAGAGCATAGTAGTTTTATTTGGGGAAGAAGCGAGCGCCAGAGAAAGCGAGAGTGGGACACGGAGAAATCAAATATGAGAGAGGGAGAGGTTTAGGGTATAGGGGGAGAGAGAGGGAGAGAATAAAAAAGGACTTCCTTTTATTCTGCGGTCCCACGGGTTGGGGGTGACAGGCATGTAGCTTTTCTCCAAAAAGTC
Source organism: Amblyomma americanum (assembly GCF_052857255.1). Lineage (NCBI taxonomy): Eukaryota > Metazoa > Arthropoda > Arachnida > Ixodida > Ixodidae > Amblyomma > Amblyomma americanum. Next base: position 186,718,841 of record NC_135500.1, on the reverse strand, counting down.
GCGAGCTGGCACAAAAAGGTGTGACGCACCTTTCCAGTGCCAGGCACGGAGAAGTGATCGGTACATTATAACTTCCTGCGTAGTTAAGCTAATCTTCATAATTCACTTCAACTAATGATTTTTTGAACTGAAAAATACCATTGGCTGCGTTCGAGGTCCATAACTTCCTGCATCGGGACATAACACACGAAACACGTATTTGCCAACAATGCGAAGGCTCATCGCAGCCGCTGTAAATGACAGTACCGCGAGGCATGAGCAGCGCCAATTAGTCAGAAGGACGTAGTCGGCGTTTCAGTCATCCCCAGTTGCGTGTAGCGCAAGAAATCTAAGCTCAATCGCTCAAGGCAACGTTGATTGCAGAATACGCACCGGGAGCCGCTATGCCCTCGGTTCCGCAGCATTGCGCGAACTCCTTCTGGGCTGAAAACGCATTATTCTCGTCGTACACGCTCAAAATACCCGACGTCGTTCTTCCAAGACCAGTCTGGTATTCATAATCGGTAGTAGACGTGGTTCGCACGAGTAATCTGAGCTTGGCAAACAAACGGCCCGTGTTTCACCATCCTCAAATGTGACTGCGACTGCGGCACACAGGCTATCGATCAATGAAATGGGCCGTGACGTTTTGATCGACTCCAGCCCTCGGTAGTACCGCTCGGAAAAGTGCCACTTCCGCTGAATCCATCCCGCGCTGTTAATGACACGCATTTGCAGAAAAGGCCGACTCGGCTGCATTGGCACGTTTTAAGAATCCATTCCGAGTGTGACCAGGTCGTTCAGTCTCGTCCATTTGTCAATATGACTGATGAACTGAACGGGATAGGCAGCGACTACGGGAGATAGCTGTCCTATATTTGGAGAGTAAAACGACTTCACTGGTGACCCGTAACGTTCGATCCAAAGGTATAAGTCGGTGGTCGGCTGAGAATGAGCCACTGTTTTCGAAACAGTACTGTTCAAGGTGTACCGTCAGGTTATTGCTAGCTAACGCACCTCTGTAAGTTAATAAGGGCCTGATTGTGCTGCTGTTGCAAAATAACGCGGTAATTATCCCGTGATCATGAATAATAAAGGTTAGTGCCAGCCAAAACAAGGTGAATTTCGGTTGCCCAATTCACACTTGGGGACGTCAGAGGAAAAAGGCTGAGTAAGCATTTGAGCGAGCCCGTCACAACTTTAATAGTGGCAGCACGCAAACAAACGCCTCCAACTATTGCAGTGTAAAACTGGTTATTAACAGAAAACTGGAGGGCTCGCAATTATGAGGTTCTAAATTTTATGACCGGGAACCAGTTGTCATCACAGTCTCTGGCGTAAATTGATCAACAGGTCTGCGCTCAATGGTTGTTAAACATATTTTTTTCATCTTATTCGTTGTTTATTGTACCGGTTTAGTTTGCAAACATGTGCCTGCATGTTGAAAGATTTTTTTCGTACATCGTGCGTGCACGTACGCACGAACGCACACAAGCATATGCGCGTGAACACACACACACACACACACACACACACACACACACACACACACACACACACACACACACACACACACACACACACACACACACACACACACACACACACACACACACACACACACACACACACACACACACACACACACACACACACACACACACACACACACACACACACACACACACACACACACACACACACACACACACACACACACACACACACACACACACACACACACACACGCACACACACACGCACAGGCACGCGCGCGCGCGCGCACAGCATAAACGGCAATTTCTAAATTTAGTGCGACTTTTTTTCCTGTGAAGCAATGCTAGAACGCTCCTAAGGCCAATTTTATGCGATGTCCGGCTTTAATGCGCTCCGCAGGACTCCTGCAGTATTGGCCATGTATATAAAGTGTGGCCATGTACAAAACGAGAACTCTTTTCCGTGCAGAGTGTGGGCAGTAATGGCATGAACATGTTGACGTTTTACAGGAAGGAAAACCGTGAGGCAGCGAAGGGTGGGGAAGTGAGGTGGAGGAAGGTGGCAAAGGGCCGACCCCCGGTAACCACGGCTTAGTCAACATGTTTCCTCGTGACCAGTACAGTATAAAGACGGTGGCGAGTTCTGTAAACTGTCTGCAAAAAAGTGGCAAAGGGCGAAACAGTGGCATCGAACGGAGCTAGCGTGCGCTCCTGCAGCGCCAGCAGCAGCTGCAGCCCTCATCGATCTGCCGCTCTCCCTCTGTGTTCGACGTGCGCGGCTCCTCGTCCGTTCCTTGATGGCGGAGGCGGCTGGAGACACTCGGCAGTCACTCTCGGGCGGGATGTGAGCGAATGCCCGCTTGACCCGAAGCGCAAGCAGGTCACCCTGCTGGCCGAGGCCCTGTAGCCCGCGTCTGCCAAACTATGCACTGCCTTGAACACTCTACTTGGATTTCACTTTGCTAAGCGGCCTAGAGATAGGCTTCCGCTTCACCGCGCGCTTTTGAGGCGATAGCCTTTAATGGCTCATACTCGCGGTGACCGTCCGTCCGTTACATCGCCACCTAGGTCACGTGACCTTGCGATGCCACGTGATATTAAGGTCACGTGACCTTAAGATGACTGACAAAGATCTATAATTTGGGTAAAAATTGCAAACGGCTTTCGCCTTCCCGCAGTTAAGAGATACCTAAGTGCTTTTAACGAATTTTTGGAATCGAATTTGGATAGCAGCGCGTAATTACCAGCGCACACGAGGTGTTTCGATCCCGTACTCGGTCGTTTCACGCTCTTCGTAGAGTGTCTAAGTTGTCTTATCTGGAACGACGGTATTCTGAGTTTTTTTTTTTTTAAATCGCCGTTTGCAGCATCGTACTCGAATATCCTATTGTGTCTTGCACGGCTCAAAAGTGTCTTAATTAAACATGATTGACTGCATTTGATGAAGTCTTCATAACTCGCGATTCCTGTTAACGACATCCAAAGTACTGTTTCAAATCCTTTTTCCTTAATGTTCATCCTGCATCACCGCAATCAATGGGGCACTTTTGTGACGACTGAGAAGGCAATAAAAAAAAAAGAAGAAGATGAGAACACAGACGCTCTTGGCGTGTCTATTTTACGAAGAAAACGTCGATGCGTTTTTGTGGTTACGTCAGGCGCAGCTCTCAAACGCTGGCAAAGCGTGTTCAGCATTTCCCCCTAAACTAACGGTCAGTGACGCCATTACGTAGTCGCTTTGAAACGTGGAGAAACAAACTTAACAATTTGGAAAGTGTATGCGTCCATACGCAAGTTTCTGTAGTGTCCTTTGTTAATTTTACATGAGACCATCTGCCTACATATCACAAGGCACAAAAGAAATTACGAAGTTTGCAAACCAGGATGTGGAGCGCAACTTGCCCTGATACATCCCTACTCTTAGGTAAAAGCACGTTCGCACTGTGACACCCGTCGTAACCGTACTCAAAGATGAGAACACAAACGCAAAATGAACGCTTTTTTCGTCACATTTTCCAACGTTTGTTCAATGTAACAAACTATTCTGGTTGTGCGACAACTAAAATTCTGAGGCACTATCTTTTTATTCTTGTGGTGTACTTGTGAGGTACCAAACGAGGGAACTACGTTATCTCCAATGCAATGCCACTTGTTTGTTTGCAGCTGACGAAGGACAAGTTTAATCTTAGACGAAGTCGGGAAAACATTAGCTTGAGTCTCCTGCAATATTTTTTTGTTGGTTTCCACGCATTATTCCTCATTCGTGACAGTGCAGTTATGCATTACATGTATTTTGGTTTCTGCCGCGCTTATATGCCTACCTTCATCATTGCTAGCAAATTTTTCGATTATCGTTGTTAATCAGGAATTCAGCCACGTGTCGGAAAACAGGCGGGAGAAAAGCAAGATGTTTGCGGTTGTAGATTAGGAAAACTACGCCAGAGATGACAAACAAAGAAAAATTAAATGAAAAGAACAACAAGCTACGACCTGAACTTCGTTGCGTACTTCACTTCTATGCGTGCAACACAGAGCGCAGCAAAGCTCTCCAAACGATCGCTGGAGCTGCTGAACATCCTACCGCCTGAATAATAGTGAAAACGCGACAGCATCCCGCAAATAAGAACAGTATTCAGCAAAAAACATGGATACCAGTCCTGAGTTGCAGTAGAAAAACATTGTTGAGCGTTATAGCTCTCCGAATTCGCCGAAATAAAAGAAATAGAGAGCTCTGTTGAGCTTCGACGAGAGGCATGGACTATCATTGAAATCTATGACGTTGATCACCAAAAAAGTACCAACTCAGTGCAAGTTAAACATAAAGTGCAGATGCGACAAGAAACCAAGCCACGAAGAGTACTTGCTCACTTCGGTGTATCCCGAGCACGCCTTAAGCTTCGTCCAGATACCAGAGCGCGCGCTTCTTTTTCGGGTCAAACTGAGATGCACGCCTCCTTAAAGGGTCTTCGTTCCTGCGAGTTCCAATATGTATGTAAAGCAAGAGGATGGAATCTCTTCTCCCTCGGTAGGCGGGGCCCGCTGTCGCATCCCCAGCGCGACTGTTTACTTTGAGCCTTCTCTGGTCCACGAACGCCGCGCCGTGTTTTTGGTTGGACGACGGAATCGACCGCGTGTTTACTTAGCCTGGAAACGGGATTGCATGCCAGCGAGAAAAGGTTTTGGTTACACGAGAATATTGCTTACTTCATTCGCTAACCCATCTGTTCCTTTAGGTTCCTGCTTTCTCTGCGCTCTTTTCTTTGCTACTTGTGACATTAAAGAAAATTAAACAGAAACGTGGAAATCATTTGTCGTCGATACGGAAAAACAATACCTTTGTCTTAGTTTTTTTTGTATTCAGCTAATATTTCGAAGAGGCATTCATTTCTTTACCAATTTTTTCAAACTTTCCGTTTATAAACAGAAAGGATAGGGACAAGTAATTACCGAATAAATGGTTTAACTATTATTCGAGGGCCACTGCTGAAATTATTTTCACCTTGTATCCATAAGAATCATTGCTCTGCCTTGACCATACAGAAGATGGTTTACCGCATAGCTTTAACACACACGACCCTATGCAAAATTATTAAATCCGCATTTTATTCAACTTTAAAATCAACGTTTGCGAATGGCAAAACTTACTGTCCTTGTGGTAAAATAAAAACAAAAACGAAAACTCACAGGACGGTTACTGCTGTGCAAAGCGAGGTTCAGCCTCAACTGTTGAAGCATTTCTATTTCATGATACATTGAGGTAGCCAATTGAGACCGACACGCGTATCTATGTAGTTATGGAGCACACTTTTTGGTTTCTTCGGTCATCGACTAGCGCTCCTTCCCAGTTCGCCGTTCGAGGTACTGCGTCACCGCTGTCGAGTCTTCCCTCTGGCGGCGCGTTTCGCAACAGGCAGCACAGACGGATCGTGCCACACTCCTCCGCCCTCCCCATACGCTCCTTCCTTCTTCCACGTTAACCACCCTCCGGTTACGCATTCCTACGTTCTCGGCGTGCCCTCGGCCTTGCACGGCAACCACACTCCGACAGAGCCCCGTGGCAATCCCCCTCCGGTTACACCGGTTACTATTGCTGCTACCACTACTGCTACCACCACCACTGCTACTCATACTGCTACTACTACTCCTTTTACTACTACTACTCCATTCTACTACTACTACTACTACTACTACTACTAATATGAACACTACTGTCCTACTTCTACTACTAATGAAATGACGCGAAAATTAGGTAATGAGTTTTAAATTGCCGCATTAAAAGTAGTTTGTAGAGTATAAACAGCTTAAGCTCGGTCTAGCTGGTTGCTCGTATGATCATACTTAGCTCAAAAGAGGAACAGAGCTGTATAGCTTCGTGACAAACTTAAACGAATGCAGCAGTTTATGACACACTATATGTTTCTGTACACAGCGTGTGCTCTCTGCTTTATGTATCACCGCAACGGTGCCATAAAACACGCAGAAACTGAAAGCAGCAATGCGCTTAAGGGGGAACAAACGGCATCGCATGTAACAATGACAGCAAGCATACCCTTCACTCCTAGTGCACGGAGGGCCGACGAAAAGACCAGCTACATAAAGATGTGCGGCAGCAGAAAACGAAGAAAAATATGATTGAAACACGTACCACTGCGACGGCTGCGAATTAAAGCATCACAGTAATCAGTTGTATTTATTTACCTTCCATATTTTCTGCGTACTATCATTACTTGGTTGGTCGGCTGATCAACTAACCAATCAATCAATCAATCAATCAATCAATCAATCAATCAATCAATCAATCAATCAATCAATCAATCAATCAATCAATCAATCAATCAATCAATCAATCAATCAATCAATCAATCAATCAATCAATAAATAAATCAATCAATCAATCAATCAATCAATCAATCAATCAATCAATCAATCAATCAATCAATCAATCAATCAATCAATCAACAGAGTACATGAAATTGTGCAAATTCGTTGTGATCCCACAACTAAGGGCCTGCAAAGTATCTATACAGCCCCTTTTTCGCCTCGCATTTGTTTCCCACTGTGGCCACGAAACACTTTCGCTATCATTCTTCCTCTAAACGAGACTATCCTTTCTTCTCCTTCACACCAAACAAACGTTGACGAAGGAGGTGCAAGCAAACAGCAGCGCCGTCGACGCGAGACCGGCGCAGAAAAGGACGGGGCGCCCCGCCGAATCAATTTTGGCCTATTAAAGCAGCGGTCCCATATTTTACGAGCGGGATAGTGAGTTCTGGCGTGCCACGCCGGCCCCGCCCGCCCCGCCACCTATGCTCATAACCAAGACACGATGCGCGAAGGCCGCGCGGGCGTGTAGCCAGAGCAGGGACGCCAGCACCGGGGCCGCCTCCTCTTTCGAGCGTTCGACTTTCGGCCAACATTTTTCATCAGCCTCACAATGAGCCCATTCACTCGCTTGTTAATATTCTTCGTTTGCTTTTTCTTGTTTTTCTTTCCCTGTTCCTGACCCACTCTTCATTTAGGCGCCATGTCACGTCACGGCGTACAGAGCTCGAACCAAAGTCAGAGGGCAGGCAGGAGCACCCTTATTGAGGGGGCTTCAACGATAGAGTGCTCGTACTACATATAGTCGATGATGGGCTGGGCTGTCCCGTCACTAGCGATGCCTGTTACCTGCAGTTATGGTTCAAGTGGTGCTTGTTGTTGGGAGGAGCGGTGGGGAGGTGTGTTTTTTATGCGTGGATTTTGAGGGCGCTTATTTGGGAAGAAACTTGTGCTTAGGTGCAGCCGCTGAATCGCTGGATGTTCTTGAGCTTGATGCGATAAAGAATGCGTTTTTTTTTCGCTCTTGTGAGCCACAACAACAACAAAGAGAGATGATGTCAAACAGAATCTAACGCCTTCAAGGAGCAGTCGTATATAAGAAGATGGACAGGGGCCGATCAGGGACATGTCTATAGGTGTCTATCCGCGTGTTTGAGTGTACTCCGTAACTTGAGAAATGAACATTGAAGTTACTGAAATGTGCATTTTGAAGACAACATGATGAGATTAAATAGCATTTAATTACTGCAAACTGCCACTTGGTTTTGTTTGCGCACGTTTTTGAGAGAAGCAAACGTAATAACTTTATGTTCGTAGGTTGCATGAAGAAGAATAGAAAAATTTTTGTAATCAAGAACTGATATTCCTATAATTCTAAAGAGATAATATTTAAGCCACTGACGTGCAACTCGCCTAAATTTACCTAGATTCGTAGATCACTGTGCCATGTTTTATGGCAAAAAATTAAGCAGGAAACTGCTGGTGCATTTTTACCAGCTTAATCAAGAGGGCGAGATTTTCATTGGCGGTCAAATCCTTCATAAAAGCAGAGACTTTGCTGCAGGCAGCTGGGCAGTTCTGTCTTCAATATCTCACACCCTTCCCTGCGTTCTCAAGCAAGAATTTCGGAGCCGTGCGTATGGCGAGGCTACAGCTTGGTCACGTCACAGCAATCCATTCGTCCTGCATTTGACAGTTGTCTATAAAAGCATGGTAAGTAAATGCATCGCGTAGATTGAGCGCCAAACTGTGAAGCGGAGCAACAAATAGCGCTGTCATGCGCATATAGTGAAGCTCGTAACAAGACAATTAACTTTCTTCTCCACTGTAATCTGAGGCATATCATTAACGCATTCCGAACTGCCTTGTGGCGTCACAAGGCATACATGCATGTCTGCCGTTTGTCTAACGTGGCGTCACGAGGGAGAAAACCTGGCACCGTGATGAGCTGAACCCGAGTGGGGGGCGGGGGGGGGGGAGCAAGCCGGAATTAGAGAGATTTCATGAGGACGGTCTGCTAAGCCGAGGACGAGGCGGGGACGGAGGTACAGTAGCCAGTGTACTCACCGTATTGAGTACGCGGAAATCGACTCCACTTTGTGGGCTTTATCTTTTAAGGCGACAGCGTTAAATGCCCCGTTCACCAGAAAATCCGGCGTCGGTGTTGTGAGCGAAAAATCACGAGCATGGCTCTGGCAGGTGCTCCTCAGAGAGCAACCTAGGAGGTAGGTGGCCTACATTGGTCACGTGACCTTGCGGCATCATCCAAACCTGCACGCCGCAGGGTGAGCAAACTTCTCACCGTGGCAGGTGCAGTTAAATTAATGGTTGGTCGCTCGGGAAGAGCAACTTGGGTCGCACAAGACCCACCGGTGGCAGCGCCTGCCATCGCAGGGCAGAGGCGCATCCCTTAACCACTGCACCATTGCGCTAGGAAGGGTGTGAAGACTCCCAGGGGCCTATGAAGGCAAAATTGAAAATGACCTTCGGCATATACGGGAATTAACCCATTACACTATCGCGTCATACCCTTAAGGCGGAGCTTAAGTGTCGCCTCCAATTTTTATTCATGGGTATACTTTGTGCTTCAGTTATAATTACGTGTCCGTTCTATAAATGTACAATGTTGTAAATGTTTTGCCTTAAACGGGTCCTGCAACGCTATGCTTGTGACGTTATGCCTGCAACGGTATTCCTGCGACGTTGAACGGTCCCGCTTCAAGTATCCTCCAGCAAGAATTTTTTTTTATGCGTTTGGTAGAAGCGGATTTATCTTTTCTCCTGCCTCTCATTACTTTTTGTTCTCTCAAAGGTCGCCACTTCTCGGCTGGCCCCACGCATTCCTGCTCACCGCTGGGCTGCCGACGCGCGCGGGAATTCTCCGGCAGGAGGAGCCTCCTGAGGCGCAGGCGCGAAGTGGCTGACTGGCATCAGCCACGTGTGACGTCAGAAAGAATCTGACCAACGGCCATTTCTAAACCTAGATACGTATACGCCTGGCACGGAGGAGGGCGCAAGTTTGAAGAGTCACCGTAAATGGTTGGCCAGCTTTTGAGTGTGACTGTGGGTTCTCTGCTGCACGTGGAAGCGTATTATTTGGCTGAGATTACAGCAGATTCGAGCGATTCAGCGAGTTTATATGCTATGCTCTAAAGGTGTTAAAGAGCCCATTTAAATTGCGACGCTGTGATAGGCGCTACAAAGCTAATTTCAGAACATTTTCTTGAAAAATTCTCACCACTTTAAAGAACAAATTGAATAAAAAAAACCCTTTCCGAAAGAATTTGACGATGTTTATAAATTCGGGGGGTTCTTTGCAGCAGCAGAAGTGAGGCTATGCTTTCTCTCCAGGCTTTTTTCTTTTTACTTGTCTCTGCTATTTGAGAAAGATGGCTTCAATTTGCCTTTATGGCCTGGAGGAATATATGCGTCAACTTCAGCGCGGGACAAAAAAAGCAAACGTTTTCTATTGCAGCTTTGACTGAATACTTGCGCCATTGCAAAAAAAAAAAAAGCAGCAGAAGATTTTTGATTGAAACTATGTGTATGGAGTGCGACATGACCGGGACGTCAGGAAACACATTTTTTTCTGTCTCAATGTTTATAAGAGTATTTTGCAGTACAAAAATGTTACACACACAGCAAGAATCCAGCATATTTGCAGTACAAAAATGTTGCGCATAAATCAAGAATCCAGCATACGCCTTCATGCATATTCGAATCTCCACACTTTCCTCCATGCTTGAGGTGACACAGAAACGACAGGACACGAATGAAGAAGGCGCATTTTTGTATGCGCGAGAGGGAGGGGAAAAGAGATACGGATAGATAAGAGGCAGGAGGATGTTTTTAGGGTGCGAGGTAAAAGAAAAACAAAGTTTTTACGAAAATGTATGTTCTGCATCAATTTCTGGTTTCCTTGTTATAAATCGGTGCAGATGGAAGTGAAAAGTGATTCGCAATAGGCTTCCGTTAGAATTATAAAAAAAGCCAAGCGTATAAAGTGCCGGCTTCATTTGCGATCATTTATGAGTGTTTCCGTGGGTGGCGAAATCATTTTATGCCGCTTTTCTTTGAGCTTATTAAACAGTAGGTTGAAAATAATAAAAAAAAACCAATTTCACTGAATTTTATGCTGTCTTTCAGATCCGTATGTCGGGAGAAAAAAATAATACGCAGGCCCCACACGGCTGTAGCAACACAAAAAATAAGTGCGTATTGAATGACATAATGCAAAACGCTCTGACAGCGGGAGAGCCAGCGTAATGGCTATCGCGGTTTTTCAGAGCCGATGGGAAAAGGCGTTCAACACGGTAGCCGCAGGCGCTCTCGCTACCTGCTGAAAAGTTCATTATGGTAAAAAGGTATTTCGTTACGAGAAACAGCCCCGCCCGTCAGTGACAAGCCGCTCAGCGGGCTGCCAACCTGTAATAATGCAGTGAATTTTTATGATAAAAATAAAAATTAAGAGCCCGAAGTTCCCGTAACACAATCAGCAAGTAGCAAAACCAGATCGTAACTGCGGAAGCGAAATCGAAGAGGAAGGCAAAAATACAGAAAAAACGAAAATTAAGGCCACCTTATTCCGGGACTTCTGTTACTTTTTAGAGATCTTGCGGCTAAGCATTTCACATTTTTTTCTTTAATCAGTATGGGGTTTGTGTCTGACCCACGTGGTCCGCAAGAAAGAAGCAGCAAAAAAAAAATAGTTAAGAAAAAAGAGCTTAAGAAGAGCTTAGTTCGAGAAGAAAAAATATAAAAAATAAGAATAAGAAGCATGCTTAATTTTTCACGGAATTCTGGGGCCCATTTCGGCTTTGCTACTTTTTCGCTTTTTTATTCCAATTCTTAAATTAAAACATCTTGTAGTACCGTGTCGCATTAGCTCTGAATTAAAGCCTGCTGGTTTTTCCACGCACAATGAAGACGTACTTTAATTAAGGACAAAAAATACCGTTTATAGAGAGAGCTCGATCTATTATTTGCTCCAAACGAAGCGTCTCTTTATTGTTCTTAGTGTACTAACTTATCTAACAACACGCGACCGCTACTGTCCACCTGGTTGGCAGGAAAATGGCGCAGATGAAAAGGAGAGGGTCTTAAGTAAACTGAAGTCCGCTGTTCCCAAATTTCATCTCATAATGCGACGCGCACTAATTTCCCGCCCCAAATGTTGCGGCCCGATGTAGGCATTGTTCCTTGGGCTAAACTGTGAAATATCATTGAACGTATGACAGAGAGCGTTAATCAAAATACAGTACAACCGAACAAATATAGTATGGAAATAACAGCATACTGAAAATGTTAAATTCCTGTATCAAGCACTGAAGCGCATTGCAATAAAAACAGGACAAATAAAGCAACTAGACGGCCAGTACAATGGTGTGTCCCCTAACAAAAATTTATTTATACAGTCTATAGACTGTCCATAGACTTCTCTCTATAAAGTCTATAGGCTCTCCATAGACAACCGCTAGAGAACAATCTATACGCAATACAAATCATATAGAAACTCTATAGAAAATCTATAAATTCATGGCCATACACTTGTAATAGACTTTTATCTATATAGAGTCTATAGACTATGAATAGACAAAAAGAAATATTTCTACAAAGGCAATAGAGTCTACAAGAAGTCTATAGACTACCTATGCACCATTTTTGCATGGGTGGCATCTTTCCAATGAATAAATCTTACTAAAAAAATAATGTGCATATTGTGCGACAGGAGAAGCTTGGCGCCATGATATGTCATGTCAAATACAATGAACGATATAGATGTTGTCAACTGCAAGTAGCGGCAGGGTTCAACAGGGCATAGAAACGAGATGGTTCGATAGCAGTGCACGGTTGCAAGTTGCCGCTATGCCCCATAGTAATTTCCGCAAAGACTGTGCGCTGTTTTTAAACACAGACTGCCGCATTCTACAGCTTTCGAGCTCCAAGTTGGCTTATGAGGTTTGTATCGTGGCGTAATTGGAAAATCACTCAGCATCTGATTCGTGTCAGATGTCACGGAGACACCCGTTAGAGCAGCAGCAACTGGCTTAAGAGCACTCTTTGCCTGACGCCTTGCGTATGTCAGTGCCTTTTCTTTTGCCTTCGTCTAGCCTTCAATTACGCTTGCCTTTGTTTTGCTTACATAATGCTTATGCCTTGCTCATGCTTTGCCCAAGGTTTGCCGTAGATTACTATAAAATAGTTCTTTTTTTCTTCAATAGGTGTTGTACAATAATCAATAAATATCATGAAAATAACTTTTACAATTTGTCGTGGACTCATAACTATTGTATAATCAAATAGGCAAAGTGTGTACTCTCTGATGAATTTAGTCCAATAGTCTTACTTTCTGTACAGCTGAACGCACCTTAAGATTTTTTCACTTCAAGTGAGTTTCACTTCAAGTGTGAGTTTAGGAGTTCTGTAGACGCCCTCAAAGCTGGCTCTTCCTTGGCAGCTAGTACTATAACATATCGCCTTTTTTTTCGGCTGTGAAAAAGGCGCTGTCCAGACCCATATCTTCTTCTTGCTTTGAAGTTGAAGGTTGAAGTTTATTCATTGGTTTGTTATAGATGCAATAAACGCTTAATAAAGCAGGAGCTAAAGGCGTAGCCTGACAGGGGTTCCTGCCCTATCGAGCAGTAACAGCAGACAGGATGCAATTCGCATAAAACTAACAAGCATATACAAAACATGTTGCACAGACAGCAAACGTGGAAACTGACCAGAAAAGAAAATTGTAAAAGGACTAACAAGCATATAAAATACACCTAGTACACATAGCACACGCTCAAACAGAAACTTAATTGATTGTATTCTAACAACGCAACATAAGGGGGGGGGGGGCTATAAATTTATGCATTTATTATTTCACTCTCCAGCAGGACTCTTCTTAGTGACTTTTTTGAAATACGTCCCCTAAAATCAATTCTGTTTCCTAGGTTATTTAGAAGTAGGGGGACTTGGTAGTTTACATGCTGTGTGCCGTATTTTCTTCGTATGCGCGGTGTTTTAAGTGTTTCTTTGCGTAAGCAGCACCGACTATGTGTCTTAGGCCCGACATTCTCATATAGATTTTTTTTATGAATTGTGCAAGCTTGTAATAGTATATTTAACTAGGTTTAAGGATTTCATGTTTTAGGAAAAGGGATTCAGTTGGTAAATCTTGAGGTCTTCTTCTGTAGCTTTGAAACATTCTTAAAATTTTCTTAGGACGTTGGTAACTCACGTTAGTTTGCTCCCTAACCTATTCTGCTTTCCTCCTGTCTCTTCACATTGAGATAGTTGCGCCAACCGCGGCGCGGGCAGATCGCTTTACTTCTTTTTTTCTTTTTCTCGCAACTTCTAATATATGTCTCTTCACATTACACAGTATAATTTTTCTTTCCATAGCTCGCCGCGTCGTCGGCAATTTATTCACATGCCCATTCGTTATACTCTAAGTTTCGGCCCAACAGGACAGTGCAAGCAAGACACAACGATGTTATACTTGCTGCCTGAGTGTTATTTCTATACAATACCCACGTGGTGCGGTAATTTGCAGGCCTATCCCCGCAGTGTACGCATTTAGAATTTGAGTAGCTATAAGCGCATCTTTTTCATGAAAGCGCACATGGCTTTACGGTGACGTTAGTTGCACAGCGCTGAAAGCGAGGAAACAGAGTTGCACCCAGCGCCTACGCTTGTAAAGATGGCTCGAATAAACTTCAGTACAATTCTAGTCTATTTTCCGTGAGAAGAGTGAACAAATGAACGGAGAGCGAATGGATTTTAATCGAGCAGTCAAACGTGCAACCTTGATAGCAACCAAAGAATCAAACATGTATTCGGTGGTGAGCATGAACAGCATAATCGTTTCGGATCGACCAGCGAAGTTTACTGCAAATTGTTTGAAGCGTGAGATCACTAACGGTAAACCTGGTTCACAAGGACAGGCTTTCGGCGCCCATCGGATCTGAGTTGACAGATAAGGGGGCACAAACCATGGTTTGCGGTAGCTAACGTAGGACGAAAGGAAAGATAAGGCTTCCGCTGTCCACAAAACTATTCCGTGAAGAAACAAGCTGCTTTGGAAATGATGGCGCCTACAGCTATTTTACTGACATGATTTGCGCACAGTACTTCTCCCAGATGGATTCTATTCCTTTACTACTCCTAATACCTCTCTACCTATTGAGCAGTGTTTTTTGCAGCATTTCAGAATAAGACAGTGTCATAGACTTCCATTCCACCTAGAATTTCTCTGCCATCGACTAGGCCTAAACGCGCCGGTTACAAGCACCTAACAGTACCGCACAGGACAGGCGGGCAGTTTGCACTGAGACAAGTGCGGCTAAGTGTAAACGGTGACGCATTTTTGTTCGAACTTTGAGCTCAAACAGATGCAAGACCATGTTATTGCAGCAGTGATGTGCACTGAACTTCTCTTTTGCCTACCAGCAGGGCATTCGACCACTAGACTAATTTACATCCGTTTTTTTATCCCCCGTAATATAAATTCACGTTACTTCGATGCGTACATTTTTTTACAATTAAAAAAAATATTTTCTGCCCCATTCTGTTACAGTCGAGTCCCACCACTCCCCCAACGCAGAGTAACATGTCAGAGGTTTTTTTTGCGCTGGGGAAACTAGTTTTCATCAAAATCAATCAATCAATCAATAAATCAATCAATCAATCAATCAATCAATCAATCAATCAATCAATCAATCAATCAATCAATCAATCAATCAATCAATCAATCAATCAATCAATCAATCAATCAATTAATTAATCAATCAATAAAAATGTCGCACAAGCTGTTTTTGCTAGTCTTATGATCGGAGTTCTTGCGCATTTTTTGGAATGTCATCCTATGAACAAATTGATGGCCTTCAAAAATACCTGGGCTAAAATCAGTTCTCGAAAGCTGAAATGTATGAAAAAAGGCCTTTGTGGAACCAACTTATGTCGCGTAACTGCTTGAGCCGCTCGGGGTCGTAACGGGAACAGTATCACGAAGGCAAAGATAAGTTTTCATTTCAAGCGTGAGTAAACGTTTGGGAGCGACGTGCGAGCTTGTTTCGTGGGGCCTCCTTTCTTTTTTCCAGCCTACCAAACGCAAGCAGCACTCGACAACGGAATTTGCGAGCCGCGTGGTACCAGGTAAAGCCGGCTTAGGCCGCGACGCCAGCCCAGACGGGAAACGTAAAAGCAGCGAAGAAAGTAGACGGGCGAATTGCAAACCGGAAGACAAAATGGCCCTTACGAAGCCCACACGTCGAAAAAAAAAACAGTTCGTGAACCGTTCTGGAAACAAGAAAATGCTGAAGAAGCGGAAGGAACCGCGCACTGTGTGTTCCCGCGTGCGTGTGTATGTGTGAGTACAGCGCTCGCAAATCGCCTCTCCAAACAAACTGACCTGATTTATTGGGGGGATTTATGCGTCCCTGCCACGGGCTCGCACCGCCGCCATCTCTTGTGGCGCTCATCAGAGGGGGCGCTGTGCAGAGATCGTAAACGACGGCTCAACCTGGCAACTTCGACCCGCGCCTGTTGTTCAATACAAAGCACAAGAGGGGGAGAAGACGCAACGGCGCCGGTGGCCCCATAAACTCGGCCACCCTCCGGTACGAACGACGTCACCTTCTTTCATTGCTGTCTTTTCTTTTTCTTTCTTTCTTTGTCGGCCGAGGTTGCTGAGGCGTAAGTGCACGTAAGGTATAGGACGACGTGGGTGAGATCGCACCTTCCACAGAAGTGAAACCAAGAGCATAGCAAGGCCGTCACTTAGCTCGACCTGGCCGCACAAAACGCCCTTACTTCTGGTCAAGAAAAACGAGTGGCAGTAAAGGCGAAGGGAGTGCGGGAAGAAAAGGAGGAGACGACGGCAATGGGTGATGCCCTACTTCGAGGGTACGTAGACCCTCTGTAAAGAAAACAATTCGCGCTTCCTCCCTTGTTTTGGCGACGAGGCAGCTCTCGGGACGGGAAGTTGCCCGCTAAACATCGCGGACGACATAGGGAAGGCGGAGGCCATAGCTTTTTTTTCTTTTGCTTTTTTTTTTCATGGCAACGTGGAAAAGGAAAACAAACGAGTTGGGTTCCTTTGCTAGTCCACTTTTCGGTGTGCCGCTACTGATGCTTTCGGGAAGGAACAGGTACCAAGGTTTTAAGAAGTCCTTCAATAAAAAACAGGCTTGGAAAACCACAGGCACCACAGGAGTCTGGCAGCACTGAAGACGGGTTGAAGACGGAAGTTATGTACTGACTTTGTTTAAAGCTCAAGGATGGTCTTATCAAAGCCGCCTCGTGAGACACTTTTATGACCAATGATAGTCATAACTTTCAGAGAGTGAAGATCAGTGTCCCTTTTACCCTCCATATATTTGGCACACTGGTGAGACATGACGAACAATACTGCGTGGCTTAGAAGCAAAACCTTGTGGACGAAGGCTACACATTTTTTGCAGGTGGATAAATACTGCGTTCCTAAGTGATCTGCGGCTGTAGCACTACCGCGAGCTCGTTGTCGACTTCCAGGTCGACGCGGAAACTAGTGTCTGTGGGACAATAATTCCTCATTGGTCGGGGTGGCCTTGATGTCACAACCACATGACCCCGCGTGGTTATTCAAACACCTGCAACGATCACACAGTACAACATTGATGACGTTACTCATGAATTTTTAATTGGTCTACAGGGTTGTGACGTGATTCCACCAGAGGCGCTGCATAATGCAGCGCCTCTGAAGAAAAAAAAATAGGATCTGTGCTTAAAACAAAAATGTTCAGGCCAGTACTCGATTCACTGCCCCTTCGGTCGTGAGCGCTGAGGGACGGTTGTGCGACTTATTTAAGAGGATGCCTTGTGTGTCTTGTGGTAAATAAGTAAAAAGCAAACCAAGCGCAATAGAATTAAAAACAAAATAAAATAAAGAACAGTGTTTGTGTCTGCTAACTAATACGCAAAGAGGACCCCAGGCTGCGAAAAGGAACCATTAATGCTATCGCCTCATACCCTTCAGGCGGAACTTAAGTATCCCGCTAATTTTTTATTGAAACAATGTAGCAACCTTTGATGTGACTCAAATAAATGCGTATCGCTCCTTCTTCCTTGCCATTTGATTTTGAAATTTTGTTCGCTGCGAATGTACTTTTTTTCTAGCCTGCTCTTTTGTTGGGCGAGTGATTGGGTTCCTAACCAAATGCGCATGCTGGGGAATTTTGGAAGCATATGTCTTCTTGCATTAAGTGTACAGTCAAGAAGAAAAGTTTGCGCGATGCAGACTCTCGAAAACAAAAATTATTGCGGTGCGGCCAGGCACAGCACTTCATTGAAATGCACAGAAGCGCCAGGAGACGTGCGTGTTCTGTCAGCTAGAATAGCATCTGACTGGTTAGCGAGGAAAGACAGAAATGAATATTTTCCCGCAAATCAGCATTTTACAAACTTTTGTCCATGACTGTATATGGCATTCAGAAGTACAAATGAAGGAAGCAAACAGCCACTGATCGAAAGGAAAGCAAAGGGAAATTTTTGTTTGTGGTATCGATAAACAGGAAACTAGAAGTGCAGCCATTTGTGTCTGAAAAATAATTCATTACAAAGTAGAAGAAAAGATAACCACATGCTAGTGGTTTGATCCTAACCTACGACCTCTGCACGTCGCGTACGCTGCAGCAGGAACATATGCCATTAATGTAAGTCTTTCAGGCCAAATGCGTTTTGCTTGAGCCGCATAATGGAGCCGTCACGACACCATTAAATACAAAAGGGCCTTGGAATGCTAGAGGAAAGAGTATTCTCGCGGTAGAGAACTTAGCTGTTTGACTTTTGCTTTCAATAATTCGCTACACGTAGCATTCAAAGAAGATTTATTCCACTGTAAGTTACCGCTGTAGCCTTGAGATTTGTGACTGGGGGTTGTCCATTCGGGTGTTCGCTGAGGATAGCTTTGAGTTAACGCTCGGAAATGCCACTAATGTGATTATCAGCACTCACCATCGACTTGAACGAGCTAAAGTGGCTAGCATTGAGCTGAAATCAAACTTACGTGGGAACCGGGGAAAGCTCGACTTCTCATGTGTGGAAGTTTTATTGTATGCAGCCGTGCGTAGTTAAGTTGTCGTTAACTGATTTGTCACCGGCCTCAGTCTTGTGTACCAAAAACACAAAAGATTGCCTACACGATGCTCTTATGCAGCACGGCTACAGCTTTTATGTCCGCGCTTTGTTTAAATGTCGTTCGCACCTTACGTTACGGTCTGCGTTAGACTGCGTAAATAGAAATGTAACTGTTGCCAAGGCCCGTGTGGATAATGTGTTCAATTTCCTGTTTTTTTTTTGCGCAGAGCTGTGTTTAATTATGCGCTTATTTTGGCGGAAGCCATGCCTGCGACACGAAATTGTTCCATGCTACGACGCGTGTACATTTGTCTCTACCCAATACCTTAACCTCCTGCTAAGATGGAATGTACAGTGAGGGCTGTAAAATGGGGGAGAAAAATTTCCCTTCCTGGACACGCCGCCAGCGACTTTTGTTCTTACTTCTTCAGATAAAAATTCGCCAAATTTATAGTTTCCTTTTCATTTTGCCGTCATCTTCAATGCCATAAAAGCAGCACAGCTGCCTCAAAAAATCAACAGTCTTTTTCCACTGAAGTACTCACATTCATGCGACACACACTACGACAAAGGTAAAGAGAAATAGGATAGTACATAAAATTTAATTTGCATGAATATGCCGGAAGCCACGCCGCTTGGACATCAGGCACCAGCCGTCATCGTCGCAGTTTTGGCTGGCATAAATATTCCTGTTTAACAAAGACTCAAAACAATTTGTGCACACACACTTCGGTCAGTCTTGGGACTCAAACAAATTCACTGCGGTAGCGATTTTTGGGGCCCTCATTTCTGTGCGTCGCGCCAAATCGGTAGCCAACCCATAGATTTTTCTTTGCTGCGGCGTGATCTCTCAGTGAGCCACTGGCTATACCAGTCTGTTGTAAACGTAGGCTCTTATAATTCTTGGTCAAACCAAGTGATTTTTTTTGGGGTGTTGCAAAAGGACATTTTTTTCGCGCTAGAGGATTCTGTTCGTGGGTCTATTTTTCCTCTGCTGTCTTTCTTTTATGCTTGTTTTAAAAATTTAAGCGTGACGCTTCCGTGACTTCTGCTACAAGCTACGCCTTTTTTCACTAATTTCGGATGTAAACCTCCAGCATGATATATTACGATTTGATATGCTTCAAGTGCTCCGTAGCTCTCATTGTTATTACTTTACTTTGCCAAAAGAGCTCATTATGGAGGCTTCGCTACTAGGAGCCACGCGTCTAAGCCGTCACACTCTTTCTCACGCGTATTAATTCGTATTAATTGAGACCACCTATGATTCTTTAACGTGTGCTCAAATCGCACAGCCAACCGGCTTTTTACATCTCGCCTCCGTCACAATGCGCCACTCCGCGGCCGGGATTCGAACCCGCGACCTTGCGGATCAGTAGCCGAACACGATAACCCCGGAACCACCGCTCCGGGTGGCCCCGTAGGAACCCCACTAGGTACAATTAATGATGTGGTAAGCATCTACCTTCCCTATTATCGAGCTTGATGCTTTTTAGTCGTGCTCAAACGAAGCATTTAGCTAAAAAAAGTACATATGTTCATAGTTAGAGGTTAGCGAAAATCGAAACGAGCAAGGAACTTCCTTTCGGAAACAGGCTGATGCCAACACGTGAGCGGAACGAATGAGAACGTGCACAAACAAAACGAGCGTGCAAAGGGCAGCTGGGGGAAAACAACACCCCAACAGCGGCGGGGCGGGGTAGCGCGCTCGGCAGAGTGGCGCAGTAGGTGACGGGCAGGGCGAGATGCATGCGGGGAGAGCAGGGCACGCCAGACAGATCAATCAATGTCGCCTTTCATGCCGGGAGGAAAGAGTCAACGCAAAAAAAAAGACAGTAGATCCCCTCTTTGCGCCCCTCAGCGGTGCTCACTTTGTTCCCGTCACGGCCCCGCCCCTCCTTAATTAGAAGCGGCGGCCGGTAGACGGCGCGCCAACATCCCTGCCGCTGCTGCCGCTGTCTTTTTCCTGAGGGCGCTACTATACTACCGCCGAGTTGGTTCGCTTGCGACTCGTCCGGCTGGCACACATATCGGGTGCTTCTTCTACAGTGAGGCCCATTCGGCCTCCCTTCACTAATCCAACATCAGCACCACCTGGTGGGGCTTTAAATGAAGGAAAAATTGCCTCCCGGTATCCCCCGGCTGCCGCGCGCAATGAGGCGCAGTGCAGGCAAGTGCGCCACCATGCGGGAAACCCTTTCAGCGCTCTCAATTTCTCCTTATAATCGCAGGTTAGGTAAGGCAGAAGTAAAGCTTCCGGTAACCGATGCTTTTCTTCCTTCGTTCTTTCACTCTTTTCTCGTTTTCTTCCTTTCTTAAATTTTCGTCCCCTCTAATGCAGACTCCAGGGCTGCTGTAGTATTTGTAGATCGGTAGATTGTACGTCGATCGGTTGAGCCTAGCACAGCTAAACCTCTTGCCACGAATTTAGTATAACCATACTTATCTCTTGCATCACACGCCAGGAACTCAACCGAAGCAAATAAGAGAAACGAATCCAAATTAAGCTCGTATGCGCCGTGGTTGGGTTAGGAATTGAGGCATGGAAAGGGTTAGCGCTGTTAGACCTAGCAGCTTTATTTACCTGGGACACCGTGTTCTGGACACGAAAAGCCATCCGCTGCAGGCCTATTGAACGCGGAGTCCTGTAAGCTTTCAAGTTGTTTGGCCTCTCGGATGTGAATTGTCCAAGAAAAACAAACCAAGCGCCAGAACAAAATACAGACGCACAGAGAACGACACCAGTTTTAGTCAAGCACGTGAGAGTAGAGCGTTTCCCAGATTAGGGAAAAAATAAAAAGAATTAAAGCACCCGCATCAGTCTTAACAGCAAAAAAGTCTCACTCGAAGTTACCGTAATCCCCCCACCTCTCTAAACTGAAACGAGACACCAGCTTTGCGAAACAGGAGCCCTTTCAAGCTGCTGAAATGTAGGTATACGGATGAAACTCTGAGCTCACGTAGGAGGATGGCTCACTTCAAAGTCTTCCTCTGATCCCTTTGCTCTGATAGGGCGCCGCGGCGTGGGCGTTAGCGCGTCGTCTTGACATTACCCGCATGGCAAAACGTGTGGGTGTGTTTTAGTGGGGTGTACTTATAAATGGCTGACACATCTTTGGTACAGCGCCCACGACTCCTGTTGCTAGCTTCGAAACACTGAAAGCCGGCACTTAACCGGGATGCTATTCGAAGGACAATTTCAACAACTGCGTTGACAGGCTGAGTGCAAACACGTGTCTAAAAGCTTCCATGTTCTCGGGTGTAGTTGTAACCGGGTAGTAACAGAGCTAAGCGAAATGCTTATTGTTTTGCGTTAAACATTACGCTTAACGTTCGCTTAAAATTGCTTGTAGGTACTGCGATCAACGTTCCCTACGGCTAACACCGCCACCATGAGAATTGGGCAGTCCTTCTCAATAATTAGTGCCTGATTTTGGGTCTCTAATGACCGTCATGATTTCCGTATCTATTTTTTTTGCATAAGCAAACCAGGAAGAACATCACGCAATATTTTTGTTGCTTGCACAGACATAAAAACTCTGAATCAAAATCAAATTAAGAAAAATAAGACCGTCATGACGTACAATTAAAAAAAAATGTATTAAAATTAAACGTCTCATGTATTAGTTCTCTAATGTTTGTTGTGAGTTTTATGGCGCGGAACACACAGTTGACTAATTTACAAAGACAAGCAAATAGACAACAGAGCCATAGCTTCCCTTGTTAGTTGTTGGAAATGTTGTGTTGTGTCCAATGCATTCTGTTGTCTGTGTGTTTTTTTGCGCAAACCATTCCAGCTGAACCACGTGTCATCTCCATTATTTTGTTCCCGCGGAAAATACCCTTTGTAGCTCGATTTTCAGAACCCCGCTCTAAGGCCTGTTTTGCCCCTTACATGGTTTGTAGAGAAATTATTTCCTGGCGAAGGCACACGCCGTTGAGCTGCGAAGGTGAGGGTCTTTTCAACTACTCTGTCTTAAAAACTTTTTTTTTCAAAAGAAACCTAGAAATTTGGTCTTGAATGCGAATTAAATAAGTGCCGGGAGGTTCTTTTGTATTACGCAAATATTCCCTTCGGCATAAGAGAGTTATATGCGCATGTGCAGGCTGGTGTCGGCTATAGGCGCCAACAAGGCCCCGTATTCGGGCCTATGGGCCCAGATTCGAGTGTCTGGTGGACGGCTGGGGTTGTAACTCTGAATGCTTAGGTGCTTCGAAAGTGCATATTTTTATTTGCATATTGGGAATTCAAAATAAGGCTCATGATCCCACGAATTGATGCCGCGGAACTGCTACAGCAAGGCCTGTTACTTTTTGCCCCATATTGGTCTTCTTTCCATTGCGTCTTCGCAATTGATTTCGCAGTCAGACTTTCGTTCTGCTTCTGTGTGGGCTGGTGTGGTTCGATGCTGCTGGAAGAAGGGGATGGGTGAAGGCTCCCTACAAAGGGACGGTATGTGTGGGTGGGCGGTGGGCTCCTTAATATGCTTCTGAATTTCTAGATTGTGGTGGTAGGACTGTGGGTGAAATGGTAATGGGTGCTGGTGACTAGAGCCACCTGGAGGGTGAAAGTGGGTATGGGGTGACGGTGAGCTAAGGCTTTTATCATGGGCGTTGGTCAGTGGAAGTGGATGATTAGGCACTGGATGGAGCCCCTGGAGGGCGCAGGCTTCACCCCTTTGCTATCACAATTCGATAGAGGCATCACTCCTCTGATTTGCGGATTAGTAGTACTAGTGGTGTTGCAGTAGACAAATTAATGTAGTCGGATTCTTTGATATAGGTGCCTCATACTTTCTAGGTAATCAGTATGTAATTGTCAATAAAGTACTACCGTAGCACTGGTATGCCGCGTTCATTGCGGGTCAGTGGCGTCATAATGCTGTCACTTCGGACGTCCTGATATATTTTTTGCCATGGTGCCATTGTCAGAGTGTTGCATGAAACAATTGAACAAAACACTGGTCATGTTCTGATTGATGATTTTTCCTATTATACCACCGGTGCATCGAAACGAACGTGATGTCATTGAAGTCAGCAAGTATTCGGCCAGAATGCGGTCGGAGTGGCCGGCTAAGCGGTGCAACACGGATAACGTGTCAGCTGAGCAAAAAAATATAGAACTGGTGGCCAACACGAGCACTCAAAGAATAAAACGTGACAGAAAAAAAAGAAGTTTAGTGAATGCAGACACGCCAAAAGAGACGGGCCCCATTCCAGCCATCCAGAATACACGGAGGTTAATCAATATTCCTGATCCCCTCCTCGGGCACTACTTTACCCCGAGCGAGGGAGGGCGTGGTGTTGGTTCCGGCTGCGTCATCGGTTCGGACAGCTTTCGTGTTTTTTGCTGCGCGATTATATCTAGGGAGATTAGGTCACCTCCTCCACCTAGCCCCACCCCCGCCCGGTTATGTTTTCCTGTCAGTGCGTGTATTTCCTCAAACCCGATGCAGGTGAAGATTGCACAAAAAAATAAATTGTCAAAAGTGAAGCAACACATGATGACGCTGCAACTCGTCATGCTAACAGCTGGCAGTCACACTCTCAAGCTGAATGAAAGGAAGCGCCAACTAGCAGTTCCTGCTCTTCGTTAGGTCGACACTGGATAACTGCTGAGGGTTTGTAAGATGCAGCAAAAGCCAATGCCATCTTTGCCTTGCCTGCACCCACCGAGACACAACTGAGATTGGCAGGCATGGAGACTTACCTTTACAATCTCGTCCCGTTCTCATCACAGGCAGCTGTATGGCTAAGACAGCTGGGATGAAAAAAAACCTGTCCCGAGAGGTCATCAGAATCAAGCATCTCAACTCTGAGACTTCTGTTCTACATTTTGTTTGACAAATCGAAGAAGGTTATGGTTTTAGCTGATGCAAGTCATACCGAGTTGGTGCTTTTATTCCATAGTAAGGTCTTCCAGTGGTCTGTCTCCCAGCTGCACTCACTCCCTCAGAGCAGAATTATGCCGAGATCCAAAGAGAACTGCTTGCTATAGTATTATCTCGTGAACGGCTCTATTTTTACACTCATTGACGAAGCGCAATAGTAAACACTGACCAGAAGCCTTTGACTCGTCTGCAAGAAAAGGACTTTGACGAGATAACTTCAAGGCAGCGTATGCGAAATGATGCTCAGCTCATATGTTTCAGGAAAAGTACTCATAGTACCTGACGTGTTTTTGCAAGCACCTGACAACGGAAGTTTATGGCAAGATTACGAGTCCCTTGAATTTCTGACTAGCTGTGCAGTAGTTATTGCCTCTACATCCAAGGTGGAACAGATTGGCAAGATACCTGCGGAGGACAGCATACTCCAATAAGTATAAAAACACAACAAGGTTTGATGACCTGAAAAGTTGGTTTGCTCATTGAAAAGACGAACTACAAATATGTGATGGCTTCATATCGAGAGGGAAGCGACTTGTCGTACTTGCCGCAAGTGGATAAGGTGAGCTAGTGAAACTTCATGCAGCACAGCGTAGCACTGTTTTATAAAGAAGGCCAGAGAAGTCCCTCACTGGCTGCCCATGAGCAAGAACGTCAAATTCATAAAGCTTTGCCACCATTTCCAGTCTTACCTGTGACAGAAGAAACACAAACCTCTTGCTAATCGTGCTTTACCTGAACCACCTCGGGAGAAGGTTGGACTGGAACTGAAATTTAATTTCAAAAGATGTACTTACTTGCCTTCTAATTGTTAACTACTTCGGCAAGTGCATGATGTAGAACCAGTGGCACCAAAAGACACTGCAGTCTGCAGTCTTTATCACTACACTCAAGACAGTGTGTGCCCTCTTCGGCAACACGGTAAAACTCGGGTGGGATAACATACCGCCATTTAACACAGCCCGGTTCAGAGCCTTCCTTTCTAGTTGGAAACATCACTTAAAATTCTAGTTCACCCTATTACCCGATGTCTGATGGACTTAAAATGCCCATACAAGCGATAAACAACTCATTACTAAAAGCGTAACAAGATGAAAAGAACCTTTTTGTTGCCCTTTAGGACGCTCGAAGCACGCCAGTGAACAAAAGGGTAGAAAAACTCGGTAAAACGTATACCAATGTATTCCACCTAGCTCCAACAGCAGTATAACTGTGCTGCGGCACGAAGTCGTCTACGTAGGTAAAATGTTTAGGGGAATCCTCCAAGGTGGAGTAAATATGTACAAGGACGTAATTACTCATTGGCATGAGTAATTGCCAATGAGTAATTACTCCCTTGTTATGAAATCGTCTACGTGTTTGACATGAACGCCAGCATCAGCGCGCGGACAGAAAAGCAAAGCCTTTGTACGCTTTGAAGGAAGGAAGAATGCGTTGCTCCAATACCAAAGCCAACGGAAGCCTAGAAGTATACACAAAGTTGGACCGCGGTACCAAGAATTTCTAATCATCACTCCAGAAGGTGATAAGTCGCAATCGCTGCCATGTTCCACCTTTATTTGGCTGCTTTCTCCAAACCATCAGCCACCATCATCACTACTTCCATGTGTTCATCTGGCATCACCACCGCCCCCACCAGTGGCATCACTAGCACCCGCGCCGGCAGTTTCTCCTGGTGCATACCAAACCCGTTCTGGACGCAGGGTTGTACACCTAGCAATATTCAGTGATTGATGAACTCTGACAAGATTGATCACTAAAGACAACAGGGGCGCGTTATTTACATCTGTTGGACCAGGAGTTAGCGCCCTCACCTGGACACTGACTGGACAAATGGTTCTCGCACTAGGTGCGCGCAGCTAGCATCACCGCTCCTGGTTTGTCATGTTAACCCTTAAGAAAGAACATATCAGATCTCATATTTTGCAACGCCTAGGTTGCTCGTAATAGCAAACGCACTCCGTAGATATATGCTTGCGCGCTCCAGAAAAGTGTGTGCGCGAACAAAATCATGTTGCTTCAAGCCCCTTGAAACGTCCGACATCGTTAGGTACCGTATAATGTGCATTAGGAGCATCACTTACTGCCGGAAAGCGCATGCCGGCACACTAATGGATTACTCCTTCACCACATCAAATGGGCGCCATCAGACTTTTCCATACACGACGACACAGCTACTGCTTAGCCTCTTTTATAGTGTTTTTTTTGCGGTTTTCGCAATGTAGCGTCCGGTTTTTTCGTGGGAATAAAGTAGAGTGGGAAGACTGAGCAAAAGATGCGCCACGCAGTCATGCTTGTTTATCGATTAATGAACGGAGTGTAGTCAGTACAATAATCACGCCGCTTTTTTTTTTCAATGAGCTAGCATACCACCGCCATCTTCGCAAAATCTCTCTATATTTGTGTTGTCTGATGCTGCCTGCCTCCAGAGGCCTCCAACAACTGCTTCTAATACCCAATTTGCCCTTCCCTTATTTTCAAACTTCAGGATCCTCCACCCACCACACCCTATAGAAGCTAAACCCACCATACGCCTCTACCCACAAGAGCAGCTCCACCCGCTACCCACCAATATTTGCTCTCCACCACACTTCACCGTTCAGAAGTCGCCGCCCATCATCAACAAACCGACCTACACTTTGCTGAAACGGCATTCACAACCAATACTTCAGCATAGCCATCAAGTAATCTCTACCCACCACTTATCCACTCACTCACTCCAACCTATAGACGCGTCCACCCACGAGAAGCGGTGCCGAAATAGAACCCAAAGCCGAAACGGGACGGCGATTATTGTAGGAGTAAAACTTACAACAAGCACTGCTAACGCAGGGTTGTAGTACCACCTCGCAAGATCGCCTTTGCAAGTTTTTGTATTTTTCACCCTGATCTCGCGGCAAGCAGCAACGTTCAAGAGAGCACGCCTTGCCAGCTGCAACGCGCGCACCGTTTTCACACCATTTTTAGCGCGCGCTTTTCCTCACGAATCAACCCGCTCGAGGGAGAAGCCCAGGAGGTCTCATTTGCATCGGCTCGCGCGGCTAGCGTCAGATAAAAGGCAGCGAAAGTGCACCGTACGCATTCTCTTGCGAAGCAGGAGGAGGCAAGGACGAGGCAAGGCAAGGAGGCAAGGAGAGAAGAGTGCAGGCCAAGAAAGGATTGCTCACCGAGCAACTAAGCAGCAGCTTGTGTTATCTTAGTCGGCGAATGCTTCGCTACAAAGCCGTTACGCGAGCTAATTTCGAATTATTCAAATCAGGTCGTTGGACGAATGTGCGCCTGTTTTACCTCTGTGATACAGTACGGTTCCCTCCCCGCCTTCTCACGCTGCGCTAAGGGAAGAATGCTTTACGACCGGGCATAAAGCGCACTCTTGAGCACTACGGCTTGAGAGCAGCCTTTTCTGTGCTTGTAGCTTAAGCAACGTTTTCACTTTACTTTTACTATTCTTTCAGTTAGTAACGTTACTATCTGGTGTACAATAGGCTAAATAATACAGAAGGTAGCCGCTACAAAAAAAAAGACTCCTTTTTGCTTGTAATACTTTCTTAGAGCGTGGATTCCAAGGCAAGGCGTAAGAACCGCGCGCTGGTTGTTGTTTGCTTTAGTCACAAAAGCACACTCTCTATTTAGCCGGTCACGAGAACGGTATATTTTAGAAAAGCCTACGAGAAAGACGCAAATAAGAGCTAGCATGTCGGTGCCCGAAAACGGCGTTAGCTTTCGCATTTAATGGGTGCAAGGAAGAGCGAGAATATGGCATTCCCAACTTTTGGAAATCAGGATTTTGTACGCGGTGCGTCTTTCATGCAGTCTGGAGAATTAGGAGAAATAAAATTATGGTGTCAGATAAGTTGGAACGCAACTAGCTTAACTGCCTATGTAGTGCTCTCCTCAACGTGGCGTTTGAGAAAGTGCGTTATGCTGTAAATTTAGGAGTTGTTTTCTGATTATGCATCTATGCTGTGATTAATATTACCTAGTAGATACTTACGCAGCTGGGGGTGATATGCACTCAAAATCAGTGTCGCTACAGGAAAATATGAAAAAAAGAAAGTTCTTTACTTTGTCAAGTTGAAGTGCTTTGCATAATTGATATTATATGGCGCCACAGTTTTCTGCCTTTGCTGCTTCAGTAGAGACGACTACTTACCTAAATAACAGGTGGTTCATCAAAGGTTCTATATTTTTTTAAAATATTTGCCACACTACACTATAGTATAAGCTCTCTCCAATGCGTCTCTGCATGCAATAAAAGCTCTTAGCGTCGGTGACTGGAAGTTGTCTGCGAATTTGTATTTAGATGACGTCGCAGTATGCTTTGTGAATTTATTACTGGATGACGCTGCAGTGAGCGTCAGCAGGAGGGAAAACAACCGATAAACGCGGACGGTAAGAGGACAAGCACGCGCGATGGTTGGTAACTGAAGACTTTAGTCAACGTTCATCTTCTCCATCGTGCACGCGTGCTTATGCTGGTTTCTTTTAGGAAGATGGCTAATAAATTGGGACTATGCATAGTTTAGGTTAGCAGCGCTGCGGCCGAAAGTCTCCATACACGTGAAGAAAACTGACTGATGCCTTAGGTGTAATCACCTCGCAGAGAGCCAAAACCAAGACAGCGAGTGATAGTGGACAGTACAGCTGGTAACTTGTGCAGGAGTGGTCGGATTAAAAACGGCAGGACCCAAGGAAGATTAGTGCAGACAGCCTCGTTTTCGAACCTTTTTGCAGCGATATATGCTAGTTGTTTCCCCAGTTTTGCGACCGTGGTGGCATCGACACCAGGGCAGGCGTAGTAGCGACGGCAGCGCGCCGCACACCGCGCTGCTTGGGCTGCCTGGAATTACGTCGTGTACGGCGGTATTTCCTGCAGATCGAGCAAGTGATGTTAAGCACTGTGCCAGCAAGCTCTAACGCACGAAAAGAGACAACACAAACGTTTTTAAAAACGAAAAGACGACACAAGTGTTTTCGAGGTGAACAACGTCCAGCTCGCCCAATAGGACACCTTCCCGTGTACCTCTTGTGCACCTCTGAGATTTTTGCTGATTAGGAGGAAGCAGGACCTGTAGACGGCAACGCGATCGGTTACCTCGAGATCTGAAGCAAGAACACCTAGGCCGCCAAAACAGTCTTGCCTTACATCCCGCGCAGGTAGCAGCAAGCGACGCCAGTGAGAAGACACATCGGTTTGGGCAGCAGAAGCAGAAGCAAAGCTACTTAGGGGCGAGATCATGCAGTTCAAGCAGCGGCAATCAAGACGAAACGACTTCAATCTAGGACCCTGCTGTTCGGACCCCCAAGGCGGAAGCGAGGAGATGAAATCGGCTAGAAGGCAGCAATAAAGACAGAAGCTGCAACCAAGGCGGTCACCAAACAGTTTCTGCATAACCCGTCCCTCTACAGCTGCTTGGTATGCCATCGGTTGTGGTTCAAGCACCACCGCTCTGCTGCGGCTCTGCCCCAGCAGCCCGCACACCCTTCGAAGTTTGCGAAGTTTGCCGACTGTGACCTCTTGATGTTCCAGCTATGCTAACGCTGGTTCATTCCTGTTATAAGACTCATAGCCGGCTTGTGAGCTTTCTTGCTTTCGTAAATATTTCCATGTTTTTTCAGTAAACCCGTCGGTTCTAAAAATAAATGTCTTAAAAAATTAGCTTTATTTTTTACAGTAACACTTTTTTTCTGGCTGGGGGGTGAAGTGATATGTCCG
This sequence comes from Amblyomma americanum, assembly GCF_052857255.1. Lineage (NCBI taxonomy): Eukaryota > Metazoa > Arthropoda > Arachnida > Ixodida > Ixodidae > Amblyomma > Amblyomma americanum. The sequence continues at coordinate 186,688,836 of NC_135500.1, read as the reverse complement.
AAAATGAGAGTAGCCAGCAGGCGCCAAGAAATTTGCTTTAAGAAGGAGAGCGCTTCTCTGGTGTTTTACGGTGCCCAAAGGACGTATTTTGCACTATGTAACGCAGGAGAAGCCGTGAATAAAAAAGTTGAGTGAGAGAGAAGGAAAGAAAGAGCAACGGGCGGGGAGGCGGAGGGCGCCAGGAGCCACACGTCGTGGACGCGAACGAACTTCAGCCGCCTACAAGGGGCGGCGAGCCCGAAGATATCTCACCGTCTTGTCGGCCGCCATTTAGTGTATGCAAATGCAGTCTCTCTGAATTAGACCAAAGGGGGCATTTATGATTGGTGCTCCCCGAACAGCAGGTCATTTCCATGAGCGAGCTGCCGTGTCCACGCATGGCAGACCTTTGCTTAGCGCTGCGGTACGCTGCTTCTGGGATGGCGGCACGTTTGCTGGACGTTGAGGTCGCGTACGTACTCTGCCTGTTACGACTGAGTGTCTCATCGGACTCTCGGCCGACTGGAAATGAGATGCTGCGCAAGAGGTTGGCGATGCATGCCTGAATCAGTGCTGCAAGAAGAGCAGAAAAGCGCTGTACTTTCTTGCAAAGAATGCAAAACAAAAGTTTAGCAGCAATTAAGGAGGCCCGTATACATAGAGCTAAATAAATTGTTTCACGAATAAAGTTGTTCACCTCAACCATGCACCGATTAACTTGCACAATGATCTCACATTCTGAGATATAGTACGATGATCAGTGAGTTTCGAATCTAAGTGCGCTCGACATAAGAGCTCTTGTTCTGTTTACAGTCATTATGAAGCAGTATAGTAAGGTACGTCGTGTCAAAAGTTGGTGTAGGACCCAAGAATCCCTCCTTCTTTATGAAGTCGTCAGCGACGGGCTGTTGCATCTAAAGCGGAAGGTGTACTTTTTGTTTCATGGCGGGAATTTTACAGCAGGGTACATAAGCACGTCCGCTGACGAAGAGCTTGAAGCTTATGACGCGGGCAGTAGGCGAAGCCCCTTGGGTTTTAAGCACTATACCGGGTGAAGAGTATTAGCTCCATTACAGCTTGTTTATTGCAGAAGGTTTCCCACGGTTTCCAGTGGTTTTTTTTCTTAGATTGCACCTTTAGCGGTCGCCATGAGAAAGTCAGATTACGTTTTATAGATATTATGTTTGGTGATGAAACTGAAGACACGCGCCTACATATATATTTATATCTTTTTTTACGTTTTTACCTTTAACCTTTTAGAGCATTACGCTGAAAATGTAGACGAATAACTGATTTTTTACCGAATCTGTTTCGCAGTTTTCCGGAATTCTTGTTTCTCTCTCCTCGAAAATGAATTCACCACCGCCGGTGCAAGCAGAGAAATAATGAAAAATGGACTGACGCATCGTCATAAATCTTCCGGAAACACACCTGCCACATTTTTCAAGGCCTGAAAGAAAGTATAAAACTGGTTGTAAAAAAATGGTAACAGAAGCATCCGAACGCAAGGATGAGAAGTTATTTCACGACCTTTGTCTGGAAAATCCCGCGATATTTAGTACATTGCAGCACCAATCATCTGACGTAGCGAAGCGCGTTCACATTGAATTATTTTTTTTTCACGTTTTTCTCCCTGAAAGTCCTCAAAAGAACGTAGCTGGACGATGAACGAGTGATACGTGTGCGGCATTGTTGACCGCACAAGACGGCAGGCTATCGGGCCGGGCAACCCGGCACAAAGGCTCGGAATTTTCATCTTTCCAGCGGACATCCGCAACCTCAAAGGGCCTCGATTACTACTTCAATAGCTTTTCATTTCTGGGCGTACCTTTGTGTCCGGTCCTGAGCGAAAGCTTTATCGCTGCCCCCAGCACGCTAGCCCCGTCGCGTTCTCCGCGTCAGCGCGTGTATCCCACCCCGCGTTCCGTTTTCCTCATCTCCGCTCAAAAAACAGCACCGGTAAGAAAGATCGCTTTTACAGCGGCCGGCCTCAGTTTCGCTTCGGTGAGCCGCCGGTCTCGCTATAGAGAGCTGCTTCTCAAAGCACCGACCAAGAAACAATGGGGCGGTTTGTAAAGCTGCGGCTTCACTTAAGCTTTTGCGGGGTCGCAGAGTGAGAAAGCGAGAAATAGCCACGTGGACACAAAAGAAATGTTGTAAAGAAGGGTATCTTGTTTTAGGCTTGTGATAGGCCAAAAGATAAATAATGCAGAAAGGGAACTTCGTTACAACAGATCTTGGAGCACATATTGTCGCTGGGCACCGAATGCATCATCCGAGACTGGTACTGGCCCAAAAACAAACCACTACCCCCCCCCCCCCCCCCCCTTTTTTTAAGAAGCAGAGCAAATCCATGTTGACCACACAGAAACGACACAGAAACGACACTTGAACAGCGGTGCCTACACTTCTGCGGCTGTTCAGCCATCGAATCGCTGTTGAATGTGAAGTTCAGAGCCTACCTTATTAGCGATCGCTCATCGAAGGTTATTGTAATCTTCGGCTTTGAGTGGAAAGTTAACCAAACACTTTGGAGGCTTTTCACCTAGGTGGAGAAGTTGACGCCAATATCATTCCCGCCTCGCACCTGAGTCTTGTGAACGCGCAGGAAACGTTGTCTAGGGTGCCCACTTGCCGTCTCTTTTCCATAACTTTGTCACTGGCGAACACAAGAAAGCAGGTGTTTTCAGTTAGGGTGCGGTTCGACAAGCATCGGTGTTGCGCACACTACCCAAAGTCCGTTAAGAAGATATCAGACAAAACTAACGAACAAAAACGGTCGGACTCGTTGCCTAAGCTCAGTCTGAGCAGAAAATGCTTTCGTGGTATTGCAATGAGAACGCAGTACCCGAGAAAATGGCTTGCTTTGGTTGCGGCATCCTGGTCTTTACGGTACCTCGTGACGTGCAGTGCAAGACAAACGTTGGGTGATACGTTCAATATTGTGAGCCCTGCAGTCTGAAAATTCCTCAAAAACTGGCCGGGCAGCATTTCATCAGTAGCATAAAGGAACCACCACGAATGGCTCATTCCTCCTCAGTGTATACTGAGAAGTTGGGTACCAAGAGGCTTGAAAGTTGCTAGAAACCGGACTGGAGTATACATCGCTGCTCCGATGCGAAGTGAAATGCTGTAAAGTGAGCTAAAAGGTTTTAAGACTTAGAAAAATATACTAACGACGCAGAGCCAAACTGCGACGGAACAAGCACATACTTCTTTTATTTCTTTGAGGTTGCGAGAACTTACACCATGCTCACGTTAGAATCACGCAGTCCTCTTAAAAAAAAAACAAAACAGCTGCAACTGGTTGCGCTCTGCGAAAACCTCTCTTCTGCCTTTTTTATAAACATCGGGTGTTCTCGTAGCATGGAACAGATAAGCCGTGTTATCCACTTTTTGAAGTCTCGCATTGCATTTTCTTACGTTGGTGACTTATCGCATAGGCAAAATGGTGGGTGCTGGCACACATGTTATTCATAACAAAAAACTTGTTATAGGTGACGTCGACGAGCTGTAAGAATGTTGTCATGAAGTTTCATTGGAAAATGGTGCTTCTCATCTAATTGTATTATAAAGCGAAGAGCATCTTGCACTGCTGGTTGAGCCTGAATTAGAACTCTAACCCCTTTATTACGGAAGAAGTTGCGTAGGGACTCTTTGGCAGCAGTAACGCGCGCTCGCCAAGTTGGCGGTATACTGTCAAAGCTAGCAGGGCGTGTCGAGCGCGGAAGAAACTGCTCGGGTTTCGCATTGACGACAAAAGTGGCTACAATGGCGATGAGAAGGCAATGTGCTCGGATAATGGAAGCCTATCACTACTGTAATTGCTGTTCATTGCACACCTTGTGCTGCTTCCGGTTCCGGGAGAGGCGGCAGGTCTTTTTTGCTCTTGTTACCGCAGCGGATGGGCAACAATGGGCTGGAGGAACCGCAGAACCTGGGCGTGATGGAGAATGGCTCGCAGGAATCGGGTGTCAGAAAAGATGAAAGCCCGCGTTTCCACCGGAAGCTGCTTCGGGAGCTTGATCATCGCGAGTAGCTTTTTCTCCTGGTTGTGCTAGCTGCAGTTAGGATCGAGTCGCACCCTATAACTGCGTTTGCATAGAGACTACCTGCGTTTTCTGTGAAGCCCAAAGTGCTGCCTTCAGCCGATATCTCGGATGGAGGTGGGGCTCTCAAGGGAATGGGAGAGTCACCTGTGTGAGAAGTAAAATTGACGGAGGATAAAAACTCTCGGAAGGCGACAAAATAAACTTATGTGGATAGTAAAAAAAAGTGAAACAATCTTGCAGCGGTCTAAACAAAACTGTCACCGAATGCGAAAAGAAAACGCGCGCACGTACGCATGCACGCGCTGTCACATACGCATTGGTGATGTGCGCCGCCAGACGGCCTTTAAGCGTGTGGGGGCAGCTGTTCCAGACTCTCAGGAGGTGCTCTTGATTTAATGACAAAAGGTGTGGTCGTTAAGTGCCCTGCTTTCGTCTATCGAAAGCCAGAGAACCAGTCGGAGTCAAAGGTTCTAAAATAGAAACAAGCTTTATGCGACAAAGAAGCGATATTTGTGAGAAATTACATAGCACTAATAAGAACACAACATAAGAATAATAACATAAGAATTCCACCTTAACTGCCCTCTCTCAATAAGTACTGCAAGAAATTCGGTGAGCTGCAAACACAACAAGTTGTCATAGAAGGTGACGACAGAGTAATCGAGGATGCAGATGCACTATTTTCTTTTTGTTGAACGCAGCTCCGCCCATAAAAATGTACAGGGAAATCATATGAAGCAGACAAATTTTTTTTGTGAATATATGTGTTGTAAACGAAGAGCAAGAACAATAGCCAGAAGATGAATAAGAAGAAGTTGAAGAAGGAAAAACAATTACTTATAAAATATATCCTCTGGGAGAAAATTTATGTTTAGGATCTTTTCACGTTGGACACGTGACTTTGCAGTATTTCTTTTATGCACTGGAATAAAATTAACTTGTCTAGTGAAGTTATTCGCTGGTGACAGCCACGCAGAACCGATTGGAGACTTTGCTTTCGCAAGGACAATGTTTTCTCCAGTTTGTCGCAGTGCTTTCCATAAGCTGTCTTCGAGCGGGCGCCAGACAAGCTCTAAGCACGAGACTTGAGTATGACGCAATAAAGAATGTTAATGAGAAATGAAGACCTGTTTAGAGCAAACTGAGTAAACTTATAATTTGGAGAAATTTAGTTTTTATGTAGCGCGGAAATAAAGTTCCCTGATCTTGAAGAATACATTATTTTGTCTTTTGTTTTCTCCTCATTACTGCTGAAAGAAGGACAAAGAAGGATGGGTGTCCCATCCTTCTTTGTCCCTGTTTGTTCTGCGCTTGTACATGACTGCAATGCACCAACTAGCCCAAAGGTCTGTGAACTTTTCCAAGCAGCTTCTACGTCATCATGCTAAGCTCATAAAATCTCACTTATCCCTCTTGCTGTATGTGTCTCTTGTCGTTTATCGAGAAGGCATTCGAACACTCATTAGCCGATACTCAGATTCCCTTTTAATTGCGCTGTCCTGGCAAATCACTTGCTCGTTACAAGAAAGAAATATACTTGCTTACGCAGATTGCGCTCATTACGTTTCGGCTGATCAAAGCTTGCACATCCGATTGAGGCATCGATGCTAATATGACTGAGTTTTCGCTGATTGCTTGTTGAAACAACGTAAGGACTGCTGTCGCATACTTCTTTCTTGAAAGGACCGCCAGAATTACGGTGGCAGTCCTCCTTCAAAAAAATCAGCTTTTGCTCCTATGTACAGTAATAACAAGATACGTTAATTCTCGAGAAGGCAGAATTTTGTCCAAATATTTTGGCTGACGAGACTGCAAATTTTTTCGCAACAAAGACACAGAGGGACTCCATACCTTCTTGAGTAATATTAAACACCTCAGTAAAACCATATGTGGCTTCTACTGCAAAGCACTTCGTTTCGAAGTTCTCGCTAAAAAAATTATTGCGTAAGCAGCATATGAGTATCATTATGCAGATGTGGCAGCGTGTGTCTCTGCGCAGCCTCCGAGGGGAGCCGAGCGTCAGGATAGCCCTCCGATGAGAGGCGAGAGAGAAAATCTGCGTCAGCTGAGGTGGAGAGGCGGGCCCACTAACGCCCCCAAGCGAACGCAGAGTGCAGAGAGAGAGAGAGAGAAAAGGCGTCACCGAAAGCCAGCGCGTGTTAGCGTATTACGTCGGTGAACGCCTTATCAGCTGATCTATCGGGGCGCACCAAAGAAGGCGAAATGTGTAGAACTGAACAAGTGTAACAGTATCGAAAATAATTAGTGAGCCATAAAGCAAGCCAAAATAAAGTGAAGTGCGTATGGAGAAAATGTAAAGTTCGAAATTAATAGCCAGCCACAAAATCTATTCAAAGTAAAGCGAAATTACTTAGCGAAAGCTCCGTGCAATAGGACGGGGTAAAAGAAATGAGCAACAAATGAAGCATTATCATACCGAAAAACGCCATATTGAAAAAACCTATCCTAAGAGCACACTCTTCTTAAGCACTTCATTGGATCGGACATCTTTGTCGAATTTTTTTCAAGAGCTGCCGCTGTGACAGGAAACGGATCAATATGTTAACAACAAACTACTTTAGAGAATATATTGTGGCTCTTAGGCGGTCTGATGTTTGAGGGGATACTGACGATGACACTGTTATCAAGCGGATTGCTAAGAGCAACAGCGCCATAGCCTACTGCGACCGTTCGGTGTTTGTGAAAAAAAAAATTACTTGCCGTTTCAGACAGCCAGAACGTCATATGTTAAATCAGGCGTTGCAGCTCGTGTATTATTTTTCTTAATTTTGGAGCCTATCATATGTCTATCACAGGTTCCTGCCTACCAGTTCTACGGGCACACGTGACCAATTTGTCATTTCTTTGATCTGGAAGCAGAATATCAAGTGAAAGAATCGTGCTCGACGGCTATTAGAATCAACAGGTGGTCGCAATGGAGCACGTTCTACTTCTGGTGATGGTAACCACATCATGTAGGAGCGAAATGCAAAACCATGCGTCTGCAGATGTTTGCTTAGTCATTAAACAACCCTAGAAAGTCGAAATTGCTTCTGAGTTCATCACTGGAACCTGCCTCAGAGCATAGATGTAGGTCTGACATACAAAGACGGGAATAACAGAGTATTAACGCCTAATTGGAATTGTGACCATCTTTATTGGAAAGTGTGCTGAGTTAGCTTGCGTTCGTTAAAAATAAAGAATGGAGGCCTTTTCTAGAATTTTCCCTAAGTTTATGAGGGGTGACTTGACTACACTAGCTTACTCATGGACAGATCGCACGAGAGTTGGCCGGCTAGTTGTTGCTGATTTAGTTGCTTGTTTTGAGCATGTAGCTTCTTTTCATTTTTCTTGAATTCGTTTTTAGCCAGGCAAAGCGTTGCTGGTCTGGGCTCTCTCTTTCTTTCTGCACATAATAGTATTACTCAAGAAAGCGATTTAAGTCCTAAATACTAATTCTGAGCGACACGATTAATGTGTTTTTCGTATTCCAAGTAGAGTAGAAAGTTAGCTTATTTTGTTATCTTCTCTCTCTTTTTGAGAAGCTGTGGAGAGTTGGCATCAAGCGGAACATCGACCGCTTAAAACATTGATGTAGACAGACATCACATTGTCTAGACGCGAACCTGGGTTTACTGTCTCATTGAAGCGGTCCTGTTCTTCGTTGGTTTCATGTTATGTATTCAAGCAAGCGCGAACAGCTTTGTCTCTCAGATATTTGACGACAACTTGAAGTCAGTGGCATAAAACGCCAATTTACTTTACAGAACTGGCCTTGCATAGTGCTTGCTGCTAATAGCTGCCGTCTTACCAATATTTATGACATATAGTAAGCTTGGTATTAGTAATAAACAGGTTAAATATTACATGCTAGACTGTAACTTGTCCTTCCGGGTTTTAACTTGCGCGAGCTAAGGTGCACGTGGCAAAGGAAAAAAAAAGAGATTTAATTTGAGAAATCTTACCTGGTAGCAGAATGCGGTTGTGCCTGTTCAGCGGCTGATTTCTTTTTTTTTTCGAACAAGTTCGTTGTCACCTCTCTCTTTGAGCTTCCAGTTAACCCCACTTTTACATCCGCAACCTGAATGGGTAATTTAAGAGAAGTGGTAGTGTCACGAAGTCCATCAGAACGTAGACGCTGGCATGAAACAGCAATGCTGTTCTCGAATTCGTGTGATAAAAATGATGGAAGGCGCAAGTGATTCGTGCTGAAGAAGCCTCTGTTAGATTAGATAACTTAGCAAATTTATGCTGATGAGCTTAGTACAGGCCCTGCGAAATGCAGTGGCGATAAATGGCCTTATTTAGATGCAAGCTGATGCCTGTACGTGAACAGCGCTCGCCCGTGAATCTGTCGGCTGTGTGATTGCGGAATATCAGCGATTAGGAGGAAATGAAATAAGACTACGAAAAGCAAAGATAAGACACAAAAGCAACAGCGAAAAAGACGACACTCTAACCCAGTCTAAATTGCCTTCCGAAGGACGACTCTCACGTCGACCTGCATCAGACAACGCCTGAGAAATAAGAAGGGTTTCCGGTAATATTATGTGACAGGGGATTTCAGGTGTCCTATCGCTCGCTGCCGGTTGGCTGGCGTCAGCTTCCTTGTGTTTTGAACCATTGAGTTGAGGCAAAAGAAAAATTAAGTTTCCTTTCCGCTACCACACGCACTCAAAAGTAGAAGCTGTATTCTTGTGTTGGTTCATAATTTTTCTAGAATATTTGTTTTTCGTGGTATTAGGAAAATCAACTTGCTTCAGCTTGTGTCCACTTTTACTGCATTATACTGGCTAACATTCACAATAGGAAATGAAGGTCTTGATTTTGCATACCTCAAACAAGGAAAATTCAGCGGCGAAAAGGGCATTTTAAAAATCCGGCATTAATTTTTTAGTCCGCGGTTTAATTTTTTCTTTAGGCAACACTTGTACAATATAATAGACATGGCGAATGCTACATTAAAGTATGAAGCAACTAGCTCAATTAACCACGCATTTAACATTCGCTGTCGGCACTAGGAGCCTTTTTTAGTTGGAATGAAAAATAATTGTGTTTTACTGAAACATGGCGCCGAACTTTCCGCAGAACTGTAAAAGCAAAAGTTTTGCTGTTATGAGCGACATCAAACGGTGACAAACCCTTCACGATAAATGTTGAGAATGCTTAGCTATTCAATGCGATATAGCGCGATATATAGTGAGCGAATTCATACTTGGAGTAGAACACTATATCACTGAGTAGAGACGAGTATGAAATTACAAGGATATACTAGAGCGTATTTTTCAAAAGTCCCATAAATGGCTTATTTTATTTGTGACTTGCTTGATATCTTCCAACATTGCCATATTTCACGCGTACTGCCTTCCTTACCACACTGGCCATTTTAAGCTTGAGGTAATTCATTACTAGCAGAAAAGCCTGGTGCACTCAGCAGTGATTGGTTCACTTCTCCACATATTTAATTTCCAAGAAAAAGGCGTGATCACCTACATCATAGGTTTTTCTTAAAATATGAAGACACGACGTCAGACACGTCAGACACGACGTATATATATATATATATATACGGCAGACACGACGTATATATATATATATATGTATATATATGTATATATATATATATATATATATATATATATATATATATATATATATATATATATATATATATATATATATATATATATATATATTGTAACGTGAAGATGTGCACACCAAAAGGGAAAAATATATTTACAGGGAAACAGCTTACAGCCACGCAGCCGAACAACCGGGCACGCGAAGCCCAGCAGCAGAACCGCACTTCGTCCTCCTCGCGTTCCAAGCGCGAGCGCACCAAGCACGAGCGTTCCAAGCACAAGCACAACCGTAGCATAACACCCGGCGGCAAAAGCACCGGCCCGGTGCTAAGTGGATGATGTAGCAGGCGTGTGGTACGGTTTGAGACGGACTACATGAACGACGTCAGTCAAAGGGCTAGTGGACGAGGTCGGAGCATGAAGAGGTGTAATCTCGTAGGTCACGTCGGTCACCTGACGGAGAACTCGATAAGGGCCACTGTACTGACGTAGAAGTTTCTCAGAGAGACCGACATGGCGAGAAGGAGACCAAAGGAGGACGAGTGAGCCCGGCGGATAGTGTACTGGGCGATGCCGGCGGTCGTAAACTGACTTCTGGTAGGTCTGAGATGCGGTGAGCCGGTCTCGGGCGATTTCACGGGCCATAGTGGCTCGGGAGATAGCGTCACGTGCATACTCTGTGGTCGAGGCAGTAGAACTCGGTAGTAATGTATCCAATGGCAGCGCAGGATGCCGACCAAACAGAAGGTAGAAAGGAGAATAGCCGGTGGTATCATGCCGCGACGAATTATAAGCAAATGTTACATAAGGCAAGGCAACGTCCCAATCGCGGTGGTCGGGCGAGACATACATGGATAGCATATCGGTCAGAGTCCTGTTGAGGCGCTCGGTAAGCCCGTTCGTCTGGGGATGGTAAGCTGTAGTGAGCTTATGCTGCGTGCCACAGGACCGGAGGATATCGTCAACTACTCGGGACAAAAAGTAGCGGCCACGGTCCGTCAGCAATTGGTGTGGAGCGCCGCGGTGAAGGATTACGTTCTGCAATAGGAAGTCGGCGACATCGGTTGCGCAACTTGTTGGTAACGCACGCGTGATAGCGTACCGGGTCGCATAGTCGGTCGCGACAGCAATCCAACGGTTGCCGGAGCAGGACGTCGGGAAAGGTCCGAGAAGGTCGAGTCCAACACGGTAGAATGGTTCGAGAGGTACGTCAATAGGCTGTAGAAGGCCAGCAGGCAACGTTGATGGTCTCTTCCTGCGTTGACAGAGGTCGCAGGAGGCAACGTAACGCCGAACAGAGCGGTACAGACCAGGCCAAAAGAAGCGGCGTCGGACCCGATCGTATGTGCGGGAGACGCCGAGGTGGCCTGCGGTCGGTAGGTCGTGTAGTTCCGCTAGGACAGATGAACGGAGACGCTGGGGAACGACTAGCAGGAGCGGAGGTCCGTCAGGACGAAGGTTGCGGCGGTATAGGACGCCATCCTGAATGACGAACAGTTGCAATGAAGGATCTCGGCTGGCACAGTTGAGGCGATCAATGAGAATACGCAAGGAAGAGTCCTGTCGCTGCTCGTCCGCGATGTTAACCAGATCGGAGATAGCGAAGAGGCACGGGCCGAGGTCGTTGTCTCCAGGATCAGGCGGCTCTACAGGGTGCCGAGACAGGCAGTCGGCGTCTTGATGGAGACGCCCTGACTTGTAATGAACAGTGTAAGAATACTCTTGGAGGCGCAACGTCCAACGTCCGAGCCGGCCTGTGGGGTCTTTCAGTGAAGACAGCCAACAAAGGGCGTGGTGATCGGTCACTACGGAGAATGGACGGCCAAACAGGTACGGTCGGAACTTAGCTACGGCCCAAACAAGAGCTAGACACTCGCGCTCTGTAATTGAGTAATTTCGCTCAGCTGTAGAAAGGAGGAGGCTGGCATATGCAATAACGCGTTCTTGCCCTTGGTGACGTTGGGCTAGCACGGCGCCAATCCCATAACCGCAGGCGTCTGTGCGAACTTCAGTCGGAGCCGACGGATCAAAATGGGCCAGAATAGGTGGGGAGGTGAGTAAGTCGACTAGCGAAGAAAAGGCCTCCTCTTGGGCAGGGCCCCAGGTAAAAGGGGTGTCTTTCTTTAGAAGGTCGGTCAGGGGGCGAGCGGTGCCGGCAAAATTTTTGATGAAACGGCGGAAGTACGAGCAGAGGCCGACGAAGCTGCGCACATCTGTAGACGACTGGGGAATAGGGAAGTCCTTGACGGCTTTAACTTTAACAGGATCCGGGCGGACACCAGAAGCGTCGACTAGATGTCCGAGAATGGTGAGTTGGCGGCGACCGAATTGACATTTCGACGAATTGAGCTGTAGCCCGGCTCGACGGAAGACAGAAAGAATGCTCGCCAGTCTTTCGAGGTGCGTGGTGAACGTGGGCGAAAAAACCACAACATCGTCGAGGTAACATAGACATGTGGACCATTTAAAGCCGCGAAGCAAGGAGTCCATCATTCTTTCGAAGGTAGCTGGCGCATTACAGAGACCGAATGGCATAACTTTAAACTGATATAAGCCGTCCGGTGTGACGAATGCCGTCTTTTCGCGGTCATTGTCATCAACAGAGATTTGCCAATACCCGGACCGAAGGTCAATTGAAGAGAAAAACTTGGCTCCGTGAAGGCAGTCCAAAGCATCGTCTATTCTTGGGAGTGGATAGACGTCTTTTTTTGTTATGTTGTTTAGGTGCCGGTAATCAACGCAAAAGCGCCAGCTGCCATCCTTCTTTTTAACCAGCACAACTGGTGAGGCCCAAGGGCTCGACGAGGGCTCTATGATGTCTTTACTGAGCATCTTGTCCACCTCTTGCTGTATGATGGTGCGTTCTGTACTGGACACTCTGTAGGGTCGTCTGTGAATAGGAGCTGCGTCACCGGTGTTGATGCGATGCGTGACCACAGATGTTCGAGCCAAAGGGCGGTCATCGAAGTCAAAGATGTCGCGAAAAGACGACAGAAGATACCGAAGGTCGTGAGCTTGCCCTGGTAAGAGGTCAGCAGCAATCATTTTTGCATATTCATCAGGTGGTGGGACGTCAGAGTCGCGGCAGTTCGACGAGGGTGGGACGCTTCTCACCACCGATACGACGCATTCGGCAGCAGGGCACAGCGTGGCGAGCGACATACCTTGTGGGAGCGGCTGAACGTAAGAGGCAAAGTTGAGAACCGGAAGGGACGCTTGATTTGCCGACATGGTGACAACTGTATGCGCAAGGGCAACACTGCGTGTAAAGGGCACATCAGGAACCGGAGTAATGATGTAGTCACCATCGGGAACTGGCGGGACCGAGGAGAAACGGACATAAGTGGCGGCATCGGGGTCCAGGCGGACAAAGTCGGCGGTGCACAGTCGGTGAACAATTGGATCCGGTGGCTCTGAAGGAACAGGTAGAGCGAGTTGAACGATGCTTGTGGCGCAATCTATAAGGGCGGAATGGTCGGTGAGAAAGTCAAGGCCGAGAATGATGTCATGAGGGCAGTGTTCGAGGACAGTGAAGAGCACAGAAGTATGGCGGCCGGCTATTGAAACACGAGCAGTACACATTCCGACGACAATAGTCATACCGCCATCTGCAACACGGACCACAGTTGAGGGGGCAGGAGTGAGCACTTTCCTTAGGCGACGGCGAAGACGAGCATTCATGACTGAGACGTGCGCTCCAGTGTCGATCAGAGCGGTAACAGGGACCCCGTCCACGTCGACGTTAAGGATGTTCCGATGAGCATGAAGAGTTAAAGGAGGGTTTTCTGGTCGGGTCGTCAGAGCAGCATCACCCCCAGATGCTGCAGCCATCAGTTTTCCGACCGGGAGCGGGCATATGGGGCCGGCGACGAAGGGCGGCGAGGTCGGGGCGATGGAGATCGACGGCGCTGAGGTGGCGACGAACGGTTGGTAAGCGGGGTCTGAGCGTTGTGGCCAGAAGAGGTCGTTTCCGAGGGCGAGGGAGAGCGGCGGGAATATGCAGAACCCGGCGGGTAGCGGCTGTAGGTCGAGGACGGACGGCTTCGGCAGTGTCGAGATATGTGGCCAACTCGGGAGCAGTTAAAGAAGATGGGCCTGTCATCAGGTGTTCTCCATTCATCTGGATTGCGGCTGCGTCGAGGGTAGTATGCACGTTCAGAACCGAGCTCCGGGGACATGCGGCGAGCATATGGGGCACTAACTGAGCAAACAGGTTGAATCCCAAGATTGGCAAATTCTTTGCGAACGACAGCCTGTATAAGGGATACTGCTGGAGTACTGTCTGTTGCGGGTGGATGAAACGCAACGGGGGACATTGCCTCTACTTCTTGGCGCACAAGTCGTGTCAGGCTCTCAGATGTCGGCAGACGGCTCGGTGGAGTCGAGTCTACACAGGACGACGTCGCAGTCGTATTCGGCAACCGCGTGAACTGCGGAGAAATTCGGCGGCTCTTCGCTTGTTCGAACCGGCGGCATTCCTTGATGATTGCGTCAACCGTTCCGCAGTCCTTGTATACAAGAAGGTTAAAGGCGTCATCTGCGATGCCTTTGAGCACGTGACCTACTTTGTCGCACTCTGACATAGTGGCGTCGACTTTCATGCAGAGAGCTAATATGTCCTGAATGTATGATACATAGGACTCTGTGGACGTTTGTGCACGGCATGCGAGCTCCTTCTTCGCAGCGAGCTGACGCCCGAATGGCTTACCAAACAGGTCACAAAGCTTGCGCTTGCAGAGATCCCAGCTGGTGAGTTCATCCTCGTGGGTCTCGAACCATACCCTGGCAGTGCCCGTCAGGTAGAAGATGACGTTGGCCAACTTTAGGGTCGGGTCCCACCTGTTGTGTGTGCTCACGCGCTCGTACATTGCGAGCCAGTCCTCCACGTCGACGCCGTCCGTTCCGTTGAAGGTCCCAGGATCTCTCGGATGGGCAATGATGAACGCCTGGTTGGCGGACGCCGACGGAGCGGCCCTTTCGCTGGTCATGGTTGAAGAGCCGGCGAGCTGACGACCGCTGCGAAGTTCCGTGCTTGCTGTGGCTGTACCCCGCACCTCACACCAATAATGTAACGTGAAGATGTGCACACCAAAAGGGAAAAATATATTTACAGGGAAACAGCTTACAGCCACGCAGCCGAACAACCGGGCACGCGAAGCCCAGCAGCAGAACCGCACTTCGTCCTCCTCGCGTTCCAAGCGCGAGCGCACCAAGCACGAGCGTTCCAAGCACAAGCACAACCGTAGCAATATATATATATATATATATATATATATATATATATATATATATATATATATATATATATATATATATATATATATATATATATATGAAGATGAACCTAGGACATAATAATAATAATATTAATAATAATAATAATAATAATTGGTTTTGGATGAAAGGAAATGGCGCTGTATCTGTCTTAGATACCGTCGGACACCTGAACCGCGCCGTAAGGGAAGGGATAAAGGAGGGAGCGAAAGAAGAAAGGAAGAAAGAGGTGCCGTAGTGGAGGGCTCCGGAATAATTTCGACCACCTGGGGAACTTTAACGCGCTGTCATCGCACAGCACACTGGCGCCTTAAAAACGCCGCTGCCGTGGTCGGGTTCGAACCCGGGAACTCCGGATCAGTAGCCGAACGCTCTAACCACTGAGTCATTTAAATTTTTTTTTGAGAGATGGACGGGTGTGGGGGGGGGGGGGGGGGGACGGGGAGGCTATGTGGCAGCCGTAACTTTAAATTATGGCTATGGTGCAAAAGGAAGTGTACAGAGTCTTGGCTCTCCAGCAAAAAGCATATCCTTTATTAAAAATAATTCGTTATTCAAAATCTCTCATTCCACCTTTCGCGCTCTAACCGCTGTCATTCACGGAAGTGACAATGAAATAAAAAAAATTAGTGGGTTGAAACTTCCGGTGTAAGTTGGAGACTACATTGTTTTTGGCGAAGGAATGAGAACGCTAAAAAAGTTGCATTTCGATGCTCGAATTTCAAGGTTGCGGCAATAGTCTTGCCACGGATCCAACGAGAAACTGTGACGTCACGCGCTTGACATCTCTGTCCTGAACGCTTAGAAGTCTTAGGTTTAGAACTCTCACACTTCTAAACGACGACATAAGGGTTGGCTTCGTTTCTCGGAGCACCACAATCACAGCCGCCATCACGAAGCGGAAAAGGAGAAGGCAGGGAAGGAAAATCAGTGTTAGAGGGGACCAGAGGAGGAAGTGACCATGGCCACCACGTGATAATGGCAGGGTTCGCAAGAGCAGCTAGCTATGCATTCGTGCCGTTGAGTCTTATTTTTATGTCTCCTTCTCGAAGGCAGCTTCCATTAGAGCAATCCCCGCAGTCGATCAGCCCTTTATCTCGCCTCCGACGCATTTCGGCGTTAGACGAGAGCCTCGCTGCCAGCTGATAAAGCCCCGCTCAACGGGGAACGCTGCTGAGGTACCCGCCGCTTTATATGTGCTCTTAGGTGCCTGCTGGGAATTTTCTTTTTCCCACGCTGGCGTCCCCCTTAGGTTCTCGTTCGCGTGACTCTGTGCGTCAGCGTCAGGAAGAACCGGGAGGATGGTACTTGGTTCTAACGGGAAGCTTTCCAACGTACGCTCGGGCTCTTGCCTTGAGAAATATTTCTGAGAGGAGCGAAAGGTTTTCTGCGTGGCTGCTTGACGCTGGCACAACGTGCAAGGACACTGAATAATTTTTTATTCTGGAATAATGAAAATACCTTGAATTGACTTTCGTGTCATGGCGAAGATAGAAAACTACAGGAACAAATGATGAGTGTGTTTACATGTTGCAAGCCTTCTTTATCTGAGCTCTACACTACAGAGTCCCTCATAGCCTGAGTCGCTTTGGGACGTTAAAACCCATAAACCAGGGAAACTAATTTAACCATCTTTAACTAATCAATCCCAGAAAGACCTTGCACCTAAAGGTTTTGCACAAATAACGTGGCAAGGAATACAGGCTGCATAAAATATTCTGCGATTAGGAGGCAGGCTCGGTATATTGAAATCTTATGGAAAATAAAAGTTCCATGATTGGCAGTGATGAGAGAAGAGTGCAGTCATCTACAGCATCTTTGACACTGAGGTAAGCTCTGCGCCTGTTTTCCATAGAGAGACGCGTAGAACATAAAAGTTTTAGCCTGTCAACCATTCAAAAATGTTCGGAATATCGAGGACGTGTTATGGGACACTTTGTTCATTGACCTTGTTAGTGGGGTGTCAGAGGAGGAGGAGGCGGAAAGGCAGAGAAAAATGCGTGGTGGTGTCAGATGTTCTCACATATACTATGACGTACCTACGAGGCTAGTGCCTGTTAACTTTATAATGCGCAACGAAAAGCGGTTGAGCAGAAGGACATGCTGAATCATCATCTGAGGTGTCCTTATAAACGTATGGCGCTATTACCGAAAATCTAAGATATGCTTAAAGAAAAAAACTGTTTCAATGTTTCTGCTTTCGCTGCTCAGAAAACAAATGCAAAGACCAGTTACGTACATTCAAATTCTATTTTGAAAATTCCCTACCGTGCAGTCAACGCGTGTTCAGGTTCCTTTTTCAGTTTTCTGCACCCATTGTGGACTTCTTTGTTGCAGCAGCTTCTTTTTTTTTTTGCAGAAGCTATGCAACGATTTCAACAGAAATACAGCACACACTTGTGGAGGTTAAAATCAGACTTGAAGCTCAGATAAGAAAAATAGGTTTTTAAAGCAGATAGCCAGTCAAGTAGGCTATAGAGCATGGTGGAAGAGCAGAAAACTTGAGCGAGACATTTTACTACGAAGTTCATGGGGAAGGTGAAAAAAAAGCTTCGCGCAATAAAAATTAAGACACTAAAACGGTTACGCAAGAAACTAAATGCTACATAAATGCTCTTTCGCTCATTAAACATCGCGATATCCTACTCTCTCATAACTCGGCTCAATGCTTCTCGCTGTTGTGTGTTATTCATAAATCGATAAACTATGAGCCGCAAGGCTGTTAGAGTAATAAAGGTATGCCTTTTTCGCCTGCATTATTTAATCTTGAAGACAAGCAGTTATGAAAGCACAAGGTGATGTGCATGGGATTATGTTTTGAAATGACAAAATTTTGTTCTTATTTTCATTTGTAAAGTTGGCATTTTTGCAAGAACATCGGTTATGTGGCAGTGCACGCTTTAAAGGCATAAAAATGGATAAACGTCAATAGAGAACGCCATCAAGGGCACGCCAAAGGGATTCTTACTTCGGCCAAGATTACAACAGATGCACTTCACCCTATGTTCTGGAGGCGAGCGTGCAGAGAAGCGACTCGAATGGTCGCGTTATTCTACATGTTTAACTCGCACACGACGTCATCGCTGTATGCGGTAAACAAATAAGGGCGTATTAATTTTAGAGGCCGTAATTGTTGAGCTTACAACTAATACATATCAAACAAGAATATGGAGAAGCAGGCAGTGTAATTCAGACTTCCATGCTATTACATTCTTAATAGGTAATGTCATTAACTGTCCTGTGGTGGTTGCCTTCCTCAATTGCGCACATTTTTCACTACACTAGACACAGGCGGCGTTGATTCTAGCATTCCAACATGATATGCGGGACTTTCTGAGACATGTCCGCACACAAAGAAGCGCACCTGCGAACCCTTCTAATTCAGCCGTGTTATGTGATGTCATGACGTCACACATCCTGTCGTTCACTCAGGGAAGTTTTATGACTGACGAATCAAGACGCCATCGGATTTTTTTTATTCGATAAGGTTTTTAATACTGTCTCAATAATAAGGATGGTATATTTGCAGACAAGAAGGGATAGAAAGTGAAGGCTGCAGAGGAAACAAAAAGAGTGAAAAATATTCGGAAAGTAGTATGTTGACGAAGTTCTAATAAACCAACAGCTAGTAGTCCTTTTTAGGTGCGTGCGGTTTAAAACAAGTGACTTTGTATCTTGCCAGAGAAAAAAACTGTGCTGCTAATTGTGATTCATCCTTCAAAGTACATCGTGATAGAAGTCAAAACTGATTGGCAGGCTTGCAGGTGATTGATCGAGTGGTACAGGGCAGCACAGCTTCCAATGTTGCGCAGTCGCGGTTCTAAGAGAATGAGGTTTAAATTGGATACAAAAAAGTTAAAATCAGCGGTAATTTTCACAGTATATGACACTGTAAGCATAATAAAACTAAAATGTTTTTCATCCGAAAGAAAGAATTTTCTTCATAGTTTAGTGCTACCCTTCGACGATATAAACTAAAGATGTCTTGAATATTCTTTATTACCATTTTTTCAATAAAAGTTCACCTTGTAATATGCATTCTTACTTTCAAGGGTTAAGTCAAACAAAAATTGCACTGTAAACACAATTAGACATCCACAAAAGTTTATTTGTGTTCTGCGAAATAGCAGCAAGGTTTATGCACATAAGTTAGATTCTTTGTGATTACTAGCAGTGATCCTCTTCAAAGAATAATTACCCGAGTTTATTTTCAGCGCTTATTAGAGTCTCTACTAATGTCTCTTTTCCATCACTGCTAGTAGGGGCACTGACGAAACTGTACCTGACCAAACCTGTGATTAGAAATCTGAATTCTCCCTCTATTACCCCAGCGTCCCCGAGAAAATAAGAACAGCGCCATGTTCGTCCTTACCTAATCTACATTCGCAGTGCTTATCGGAGGAAGCCCCTTGCCTGCGTAATGACGCGAGCGCAATATTTATTATGCATTCACCGAGCGGTAAACAATGGGTGCTTACTCTGCTTCGCCTTATTGCTTTCTCTCTCTTGCCGCGCTCCTTCCCATGTAGCCTCGACAATAGAGATTTCTCTGGCCGCAAAGGGAAATAAAAAAGTTAGCATGAACAAAACAAAACAGAAGAACCAACTGGCGGACCAGGCTCGACGAGGCTTAGGCAATAACAGCCGTGAGTGAGGAAATAGCAGTGCGCTGAAAGATGATGCATAAACACGATGCAGAGGCACGGCGTTGCTCTGTCCTTCTTGGCAGCACTGCGGCTGATCGCGCACTACCAGTGATCTACATGGTCGTAAGGAAGGACAAGAAGAAGAAAAAAATACGGGCAACAAGTCGTGTTACTCATAATTCGTGTTTGTTCCCCATCGAAGCCTGCACTTAATGCGCTTAGGCGGAGAAACGCGGGAGATAGGCTTTCAGAACAATGTGCTGGATTTAGCTTTCGCGCGGGGAGTGTTGTTTGATGGCGCGGAAATAACGATGTTTTTCATTTCTTTTTCTACGACAAAATTCTAGGCCGCTCAGCGTTGAAACACCCCGCAGGTGACTACGCCTCCGCATGCTACCTCCCACGCATGGCCACAGCGCTGCGCTGGCTATGGACGAGATTTTTTAGGTTTTGCTTTTTTGCGCATGGTTATTTAGCGGCCCTATTTGCGAAATGCAGCTCTTATCATGAAGAATGGAAAAAGAAGCAAGGTAGTTTATGTTGCATCGCATGACTCGTCACGTAAGCAAGGGCGAAAGTTTTTCACTTTACGGCGTTTTACTAGGCTTTTCTTACAGAGAAACTATTATAGCTTTCCCTTAGCCACCCATGAATTATAGTGTGGAACCTGCAGCGTCAGCCGTGAGAGCTTAATTAATTTGGTCTGCGAACCTCTTTCTACTTATGTAATATAATTTACTTATTTATTTGAGATGCTTTGCAGGCCCATAGGGCATTGTGTTTGGGAGCGTCATATTTTGAACACTTTCTAATAGAATATGTTGAACGATATGAAAAGAAAAATGTAGTACGTAACAAAATTACATTAACGCATGGAAAAAAGAACAGAGTAATAGACCTAAAAACAGAGAAATAAAAAAAAACAGAAACGCAATAAATGTTAAAGCACAACAACAAAACAGTATGAAACCCTCATAGCTCAGGTTATCAGCGCGTAATCAAACAAGTAGTGATGGAGTACAATATATGATATGCTGAGCAAAATGCGAGAAACAGATATGAAAAAAAAGATGCAAACCATAAAAGGAAACGTAATCACAAGATTACGTTTTCTTGTAATTTACGTACGTTATTTACGCTTTCTTGTAATTTGTAGATTACGTACTTGTAGTTTTGAGAACACCAGAGAGTCCCAAGAGATTCTGCGTGGACGTGGTGATTCTTTCGGCTGACACTTATTACTTGCTGCAAAATCTGACCTGTAAACGGCTTTAAGCACTCACGCCGTTTCCTACGGCCTTTATTGAAAATGCCAAGTTCCCGTTGTGATTCTGAATGTTCAACGCCACGTGGTACGAGGCGGCAACCGTGCGAGCTAGAAGCATTTGTTCTGATTTCCTCTTTCTGTGTCTCTAGGGACTATGTATTCCCCCTTAGTTTGTTCCTCGCCGACGCCGCTTGGCAACAAACGGCTCGTGATCGTTGATAGAGGTCCTTGCGAGCCACGATCGAGTCGAAGAGGTATAACACGTGAATCGGATTACAGAAGACGCAGATCTGCTCACTCCGCGCACAATTGGTTTCGATGTGATTTGCGGAAATGAGAGCCGCGATTCCGGCTTCTTCCGGCTCTTTTGTCCGCCTGCTGAAAAGCTGCCGCCCGTAACAAGCGCGGGAAGCAAAGTTGGAGAACCGCCTTTGTAGGCCGAAGTGCTTCCGCCCCTCCAAAGCGCGCTCCTGAGAACCTTGCTGGAAATCCTTTTATGTCATTGCTTAATGCACTGCTGTTTTACGAAATAAAAGCTAAGAGGCCAACCAGAAGAAAACTGATCATGCGAAGTTTTTCGAAAATAAAACTGAAGCGATTGCAAGAATGCAGGAGAGAGGACCAATCCTAGAATGTTTAGAAGGAAAAGAAAATGCTATTGCTTGTTGTTCTTAACATAGGAATTGCTAAGGGGCTGGTTAGAACGAGGACACACGATCTAAGAGGCGCCTCGCGCTCAATGTTTTTTGTTTTCATTTTATTGCAGGACTATTGTTAATAAACCCTGCCGATAGTCTGTTTGAGACGACATGACGGAACTCTTTGGAATGATTACGCTCTTAATTTTGCATCGAGTCACTACAGATAATTTTCTAGCTCCCAATAAAACATAGCCGGTGTACGTCGCTATCAACGGTTCAACACTCGGCTTCACGGTTCAATAACAAACTCCAGAGTATCCACGGCGTGGATCGTTGGCTGCGAAGTCCAATTCAGGAGTTCAAGAACTCGTGAATGGCAACATTAGCCTTTGATGAGATGTTCTCTCTCATTAAGTGTGGCTCTGCGAAATGTTATTATTAGTGCCTGACTGTTTCATGTACTTTTGACATCATCTCAGCAATTATCTTTTGAGCGATGGTAACCAAAAAGGGAGGCACTAGAAAAACAAGTCCAAGCAGGTCGTGTGAACGCTCAGTAGAGTGCTTTCAAAAGAGCACTGCAATGAATTCTGCGATGTTCTGCATCGGCAGGAAATTACTGGTGCTGCGGGAGCGCTCATGAAATTCTTTATTCATAAGTGTGCAGATTCTTGCTTTTCTGTAGCGTTTATTATTCATAACGCCCTGAATAGTCGTTACAATTACAGCACAGCAAGAACGCCGAGGTCATACGTTACGATTATCCCTTTGCACTACATGTATACGCTGTAAAGCGAAACACACGAAAAAACAACCTATTTGCGTTTTCAATCAACCGAACAGCTTCCAAGTGCAGAGCAACGTGATTATGGTTTAGACACCTGCAAACGTATGTCGCCGTACATCACTGTAATAAAAAGAATGTACGTGTTCGCTTTAAAATGACCATTTCACTGAGAGCATAAACTGACCAGCTTTCATGTTTCCCAGGTTTACATCAACTACGAACACTTTCAACTTTCCTTTTTATTTACTTGTGTTAGCGTGATAGCGCTCTCTTTTTCGTCGCGATTTTTAAAGTGCATATAAGCAATCTCTAAGTTTCTTAAAATCTTAGTCTTTATAACCACGAGCCAGGTTTGTTATATTTTCACTCTTTTGAGGCTAAAAGCGGCAGGAACATGTGAGGGCGAGGAAATAAAAAAGATTTGTAGAAGAAAAATAACACCTTTCGTCCACTTGAGCACGTCACTGCCAGAGCCTGCTTCCGTTCAGCGCCCTTCCTCAGAACAATAGGTGACAACAAAAATAAAAAAAAAGACAGAAAACGCCCAGCAGAAATCCTGAGACGTTATAGCCTTGAAAGGAGCCGGCACGACTCTTCCATCGCTCCGAGTGCGCATTTATCAAGTTCCTCTTGGGAGAAATTTATCATTGCGCAAGCTGCGTTGCGGCACTCCAGGAAACGGCGGGGATGCTTGCTTTATGCGTTTACTAGCGCCATTCAGTCACTACCCTTATTTATTTGATTTATGTTAGTACTTTGCTTTCTCGTATACTCTCACGATAAGTTGCCGCCAACCACCGAACGGAAAGGAAGCGTTGGTCCTTTAAAGGGGCTGCGAAGGGGGCTCTAATAAAGTTGCGGCATGCTTGGGATATTGAAGCACGCCGCTTCACGAATAGTGTCCAGCAAGATTTTTTAAATGCACTTTGTAGAAGCTGAGTTATATGTAGTTAAAATTTGAATTTCAGCGTCTTCGCGCCTTTCCCTCTCCTCTCGTCACTTTTTGCACGCTGGAAGGTAGGTACTCCTTTGCCGACCCCATCTCTGAGAGCGGAGCTTTCCGACCCACCGGAGCTAAGCGGCTTATTGGCCGCAGCCACAGTAGCTGCTTGATGTCTGAAATAATCTAACCAATGGCCACCTCTCACCTTGTCTACGCAGATGCGGGGGACGGAGGAGGGTGTGAGCATGAAAAAGTCG
The DNA here is from genome assembly GCF_052857255.1 of Amblyomma americanum. Classification (NCBI taxonomy): domain Eukaryota; kingdom Metazoa; phylum Arthropoda; class Arachnida; order Ixodida; family Ixodidae; genus Amblyomma; species Amblyomma americanum. The sequence continues at coordinate 186,665,408 of NC_135500.1, read as the reverse complement.
CCGGGAAGGGCTCGCCAACTTCGACGCGTGATTGTGGGTAGTCTGCTGCTTGTAGAAGAGTATTATTTGGCTCTGGTTTTCGTGGCAAGAGAGTGCAGTGATTAAGTGAGTTAATGTGCTCTCCTCGGAAGGCGTTTCAGAGCCCCTTTAACAGAAACAGGGTCACGGCTCCAACCTTTTTCTTAGGTTGCAAAGCAGTGGCGCGAAGTGAATGTAACAAAAGCGTGTGGGCTATGTTCGTCTATGGAGTCATTAGTCAACGCTGTATGCAGGATTACGCGATCTGCCGAGACAAATTGTGCTTTCTCTCACTAGAAACCAGCAACATTATGGAAGATGGAGTCGACTTCAGTTGTTCAGAACTAATTTACGGACGTGTAGGAAGTACGAACAGTCCTCTATTTCCCAGCCTTCATAAACTGGGAGAGCCTCATAGCCAGAACGAAAGCGCTTAGGAAGTAAACAGCTGTTTTTCTGGAAAAGTGCCGAACCGAAAGAAAAATGATTAACAAGACAGCTTTTGCCAATGAGGGGAATACATAAAACGGCGGATCATACCAGAGATATAATTAAGAATACTGTCGCCTATAAGGCAATCAGTTCTTAAGTTGAAAAGCAGCCTCATGAGGCCATATGGCGCACTAGTCCTGGCTCGTTAGCGGATAGGCGCTGGCAAAGTAGCGTAGCCAAGCGCATGACCCGTACTCAATCTTGTTTTCTTCGCAAGTGTAGAAAAAGTATTCTCCTAGGGCTGACGAGAATTAATGGATGCCGCGCTTAATTTATTGCTGTCGTTTCTCTAAGTCGGACCATTTGGGACTGAGGAGTCAGCCGTGAGGCGAGGCGCATTATTTTTAATGAGGAGTACATTATAAAAAAAAAACAAGGAAGAATTTTTGGCACCGTGTTATTGCATCAGACACAATGCTCGATACATAAGGCACTTATCAAAAGAACAGGAGGGAAAACAGGACAGAGCACTACTATGAGTTGATTCTCAATACACTTTTGAACGTTCACTTGAGTCTCTGCCAGGAAGGACCGTAGAAGTAGGCAACGCATTAAAATCAATAACGAAACAAATTGCACCGCAATAAGCCTGATTTCCTTCTTTAATTGGGGGAAGGGGAGGGTTTATAACACACGTTAAATTAAGTTTTAAAGCCCTGTCATGCCTCTAGTTCCTTTGGTTAGCGTGTGCTATTTTGGACTTCGCGCCTCGAAATGTATAGCCGTAGAGCCACTGTGCCCTATGGCGAGGTACCACGTGAAATTTGAATTAACAACAAGAGTTCATCGACGGGCATTAAATTTTTCACCAAGCGTTCATTCTGGCAATGAGTAGACAAAGTCGTGCAGAACATCACACGGCTATGAACTCCAAGCCAACGTGGTTGGTTGAAATGCATTAGAAACGAAAATAAAGCACAGCGGTTTACCACACTTCGAACGTGTGCCATATGAAAATTTTCCCACTCGTTCCATGCCAAGCCTTTTCATGAACAGCGGCAGCAATATAATGCTTAGTCATGCCTGCCGTTTGCTATTAGTTGCCTTGTGAGGTCATGTAACAAATGTAAAATGAACTGCAGTAGAATGGTTAGTTGGGCGAGTTGGTATGTATTCATTTTGGGTAGAAAACAGCGCGAACGGACGAAGGACCGCGAACGACGAAAGACCTCGTTCACTCGTCGGTGTGCTTCCTCGTTCACGGTCTTGCGTCCGTTCTCGCTCTTTTCTACGCAAAATGTAAAATGAATTTGGGAACAAACTTGATCCGTTTGTGTGGCCGGGCAGCGAGCCTTCTCGAAGATGGCAAAGGGTGCAAAGCATGTTGGCCATTCATAACGTCACAGCATTTCAAATACCTTTTTTTATTGTGACAGTGCGCGCGCTGGCATGAGGTATTATCTACAAAAAGAGATGCGCTCTGGACTCTCGAAGAAAGCACCCGATGTAAGTACCTCACACTAGATGTAAATGTGAGATTTGGAAGAATATCGTTTAAGCCTGGTGCTTCGACATGCGTAGACGAATGTGACTTCGTATAGACTATGTGATCAGGACAACATATTCAGACAATCTGTAGCTGCTCTATGCTTTAACGTTCTCGTTGTTATGAATTCGTAATAATAAATGTTTTTAAAGAATTTGACGCTTAGCAGGAATATACTTAGTTTACAAATTTCTTAGTGCCTCACAAAAAAATTAATTCTCGTGGATTGTTCATGGAGCTGCCACAAAACTGGGCCAGCAAACTCGTTTTTTAAAGAAAAAGAAGCCTTACGCAGTTTATCTCAGAGCTCGCAGCCGATCAAGCCAGATGACAAAATTAAGTCGGTGGTGAGAAAAAAAACACGAAGAATTCTGACTTCGTTTCGTTCTCATTGAAACGAAGTGCCACACAAAATAAACGGTAATTTTTTTTAAAGGAGGTTTTAATCTTGCACTGCAAAGCGGAAAGCTTGTCTGCAAACAGGTAGTTCGCACGTGCCGCGGGCAGAAGACAGAGTATGGACGTTCACATGAACGTCGCGCGCCCCTTTTAGCGGGGTAGGTCTTCTCCGCATGTATTCCAACGCCGAACCATAGGCGCTCGGAATTGAAATTTCTCGGAAATGAGTCGGCTTCTCTTTATCCCGAGTCGAAAATTCGGCGCCAATCGCTGACATCTACGTAATGTATATTACAAAGGACCGAATAGGGAAACTTAATTTGCAACGGCACGCGGAAAGCTTGCTTTTATTCGTTATGTTTGTCTGAAAAAAAGAATAAGCGAGATAAAATATTATCCGTGCTCATCACTTTGTTCCTAAGTTACGTTCTTTCCTCGCACATAGCGTTTGTTGAGGAGGGACATATCTGTCGATGTCGATTTACGTGGACGCTGAAGAAGAGAAGCTCAGAATCTTAATACAACAACGCACTCTATACGGACATCTGCTAGCTTCATCCAAAATTATTTCGTTGGGCTACTGCAGTCGCAATTTGTTTCAAAGATAAATGCAGCCTACGATGTTCCTGACAAGAAAAAAATGCACGTGGAAGTTTCATCTGAACTACGCGCAATACAGTCTGTTGCAGCTTAAATATATGGAAGCTTCGTTTATTTTCCTGGCTTGCTTTTTTCTTTTTTCGTTAGATTCACGACATGCAGTGTACGCGTGCTCAAAAAATTATCTGCTTAGTTGTGCACAACTTTTTGACGCCAGTTTGTAGTGCGAAGCTTTGGTTGGAAATATAGTTCCAAGCCTTCAAAGTGTTCCATGAAACGGCAACACTGTAAGATACCTGAAGACGCCTTCTTGCTTTTCCAGAAATTTTCGGCTCATAAGGGTGCTCAGTTTTTAAGTGAGGTTCATTTTAGGGCAGTGCAGGCCGATCCTTGATCGATGGCTGCTTTGAAGCCCACACGCGTTGTGTCAACCACTTCCATGGCGCATGCGGTGACTAAAGAAAGCCGTAGGCTTTTCGCTATTGCGTGATCTGAGCGAAATGAACCGTAGTAACTGGTGCGCAGGCACCTTCGGAGCTACGGGTGCGCAAGGTGAGATCCTTCAGGATTGTAACCCGCATGGGTTCGTTTATCTCGGCCTTTTGACCCGAACGCAGTTGCTTATGCTGGGACACAAATAGAGAAATGGAGGACGACTTTGCAATTACGGGGGTGTTTTGTCAGGAATGGTAAGAATAAATTATTGTTCGTCCTATCTTCGAAATATGCACACGTGACACGCACGTGTCGATATCCCTACATATATTCTAATGAACATGGTCTACATGTACAGTAAATGTCGTGCTAATTTTGTATCCTTATTCATCTCACAGCTGCCTCATTGTGACCACCTTAGTCATTACCCCCACTGAAGCATGCTTAAATATGCTCTCAGAGAACAAGCGAGCACTAAATAGGCTTCAGCAGATATTCGATAATTTCGAAGGTTCAGTGGAATATTATAGTATTTGCTATTCGGTTCGAACCAAACGTTTAGTATTCGAAATGTAAGGCACACGTCTCCAGCGAAGAATAGTTTTGAAATGCTTGCCTTGTGTCGTTTCGGTTCAACTAACTTTTCAGAGCACGCGCTGCTAAAAGAAAAAGCCGTGCAACGCCGCAGTAGCAATCATGACCAGCTGTCGTAGGAAGGTGGCGATCAGAGTCAATAAAGAGCGGCAAATTCGATGCCCCCCACTGGCTTGCGGCTCGGCTGGCTAAGCGGCATACCGAACCGCAGACGGTTCTGCAGTTTCGAACTGTGTAGCGAGGCACGCTCCGGAGGTTTGCGGAAGAGCCGAAAGTGTGCTTTAGCGCTACCTACCACTAGTTCGGGAAAACGACCGGCAGCCGTAGCGAGCCGGGTAAATGGCGCGCTATTTGAATTTCCTTATCGGAACCGATTTGTACACGAATTCTGGATTTGTTTTCTGACATGCGGAGCTTCCTGAACGGCTTCCGGCACGCAACCCGAATAGCCTCTGCTCAGTTTAACTTACTTCACACTCTGCAAATAGGTCAGCTCCGTGTGTAGATCGAGCCCCCAAATTTCAGATAGCCATTTTTTCTAAAGGTCGACTTGGTATCAGTTCACGCTTTACATCAGTACATGGTCTTGAGAATACCTGTAGAGTCATTCAACTTGTTTTTGTCGGCCAAATGTATTTAAAATATTCACTTTGAAATTGTGCGACGAAAGTTGCAATTCGTTTCGGAATCTCGTCGAACCAAACAATTTCTTTCGCACAAGCCTAGTCATAAACGTTTTCAAGCACGCATTCATTTTCGAATGGTGTGGTCGTGGGGCCACTTGAGGGACCGCGCGTCTTACACTGATAAGCGTTACACTTGACATATTCTATTTGTAAGGTTTATGTGGCACTTGGTAAAAGTATGTAGGATGATTTGATTAATGCAAATACCTTCTGTTCAGTGCTCGGACTTGCTTGGTTACAAGAATATAAAAGTAAGTAAACAGAACAGCGATTGCAGATACCGTGTCGCAGGCGCAGTACTCTAAGCTGGCTGCTGTGCTACTGTAACTACTGAAATGTAGAAAATTTGCTTATCTGCTCTTTCTGCATGGCGGAGACCGTTCGTAGCGCTTCGAGCACTTATCCTTAGCTGCAGAGTGAAACACAAGGCGGACCGCCGCTGTCTACCAAATTAGGAACTGAGAAAAAGCCGACCGGTCCGTGGTAGTTCGCAACTTTTTTTCTATTGTGTTAGCATTAGAGGGGCCTTTTGTAAGCGGAAACGGCGAGCGCCGTCTGCCAGTAGATAATAGCAGGTGACAACCTGCCTACCTGGCTGTGAACGAACATTGTATACTACTTAGGACAAAACGAGCCTTAGTTTGCCACCTCGGGTGTAACGACTTGTGGTGTGTTAATATAGGACATAATGAAGCCAAGTATTGCACCACGAATATAACGAACTTTACTGTGGCAACTTAAAAAATACTGAAGCTAATGTACCAGCTCGGATATATCAAACGTTTTTGCGTAAAACTTTGATATAACGGACGTTTGGTTGCTAACGCATTATAACAATCCACAGAGGATCTCTATAGAGTTTTTTTTTTGGTTTAGGCTGCAACATGTGTGTCTTGTTAAGAAAATGCAACAGCTTTGAAGGGAGAGCAGTACGTTGATATCTACTGTTAAGTGAGCTGGAAAATGCGATGCTGAAGGAAAAGGCAAGTGATCGAAGACTAGAAGTTTGAATCGACTTTTGAGTACCTATGTTCTTGTCTCGGGTGATTTAAGTGCTTCCTCAATTTTGCTTCTCTTCGCCGCGCTGTCGGGAAACAGGCGCATTCAATAGAACTCGGTGGCATTCTGAAAGCTAGACGCTCGTCATGTTTTAGGTCGTGATTGTGAAGACAGTGCACGTTGTTGTTTTGATTCTTAACACGTTCACCGCGTTGTGGGGCACTTCGTGCATTCGTGCTGTGATGCGGTACGAATACTGAGTGACGCTATTAAGTCGTGGGACAGCTCAGACTTTTCAAAGAATCTGCGAAAAACACACGTGCTCGATTGATATTGCCACTTGTTGTCAATTCAAATAAGTTGACGTTGCCGGAGGCTCACTAACAGAGCGCGACGCGCAGGTATTAGGGTACCAAAAATCGCTACCGCAGTTAGCGTTTTAAGACAAAGACTAGCGTTTATTTTGTTAAAATCTTGTACTGAGAGGGTCATGAGTGAGCTTGAAGCTATCAGTGTAAGTGGAATTGCTAATATGCATTTTCTTCCCAGTTCATGCAAGATATTTTTTTCCTGTAGCTGCAGGTCTGTAGGTGCCTCATGGCACACTTTTCGAATAAAAAAAATGAACACTACAGCGATGTTAACATTATGAATCCACCACTCATTTTCTTGATTTGGCTGTGCGCATAGGGGAACAGAAAGTATAGCGACAAAGACTTTCTATATATTTGTGTTGCTGTCTTTGCAGAAATTTAATTTAAAGCGGACAGTTTCAATTATGCCATCTCGTATTTTTGTTCTGGCTAAGGCCCCAGTCACTGTGCGTTAGTTTTAATTGGGCCAGCTTAATTTACCGGGAAAATCGCACTAAATAGGAAGCTCGCGAGATTGCTTAAGTATGCCAGAATAATAACCAAAACGGAAAAAAAGCGAAGCCACAAGTAACATACAAAAAAAAAGAACCAGCTTACCATGAGTGTTCTCTGATCGTTAGCGTCCTCGGCCCACGTCCCGTCAGATAGGGGATGACAATCCGGAGCTGGCAAAAACAAGAATAAATAAAATGAAGCGCGTCGGAAGATTGAATGTCCAGATATCGCGAATGACGTCACGGCTTGAGTCAACAACTTCTTGAGCGAGCTCGGAAGAATTCTCGGCCCTGAGTCCGACGGCGGAAGGAAAATAGCTGACGACAGCGAAGCAAGCTGATCCCGCCGACTAGAAAGCAGCGAGAAGCAAGATGAACGGGTCGCGGCTAACGAGCTCTCCGGCAATTCGCCGGCGGCGAAGCATAGGCGCCCACGAGGCGCTCTGCTTTTTATTCCTGAACGACTGGCCAAGCCAGCAAGTCAAAGACTGAGATAGAGTTCGGAGTTCGCCTTCCTCTCGCTTCGGATTCTTTTTGCGTCATGCTTTTTTCAACGTGTTCTTCGAGTTTTTCGCTGCATCGTCCATCTTTTCGTGTATTTCGTCCAAGCGTCAGCGAACGATGCGATAGTTCATCTTGCGACTGTACATGGAGTGCGTAGGCCTCGTGTAGTTCCTCCACCGCTAGCTCTCCTCAAAGTTCAATGAAGAGACAGCGTTCCAGAAGGAAGATTAATGTCGTTTACACTCCTTAACAGCTTCTGAGATGTGTGGTTACTTGCTTCTAATTAGTTTATACGGTGTTCGCCGACATCGGCTCCGCAGAACACCAAAAACGACGCGCAAATATTGTGCCCTAAATGTTCTGGATAGGATTGAACGAACGATCACAGCAATGTGCGCATATTTTCTTGCGTCTATGCGTGCCTTTTCGTTGTTGATGTTTTGTACAGAGCCATATTTAACCAGGTGTCTCGAAGCCTAAAATGAGGAAACAAAATTCATTTTTTTTTGGTGTCATATTGTTAGAATTCCCGTCAAAGAAAGAAAACTTTTTGACTAGATCACAGTCGAAGTGAAAGGAAAAACGAAACGTAGAGCACCAAGTCGAGGAGTTGACGTCGCACCACTCCTGTGACAAAAGGCTGCGGCTGCACTGGCCTTGATTCTATTTTTCAGCGCTTGAGAAAAATTTAGCTCGCATTGAAGTGCCCTGTAGACAGCATTCACATTCAGGAGTGAGTGTATCTCTGAAGAATTTGTTGTGACACGACAGCCAAAGGTTCATTCTTTCTTCTTTCTCAGTGTAACGTATAGTGTCACGTATTGCGTAAGCTTGCACCCGCAGCTGAACTTCCGTTACGGCGCACTCTCCTTCTTTCTTGCTGGTAATGTGTGTCCGGCGTAATTATCGTTTTCCTGATTCTGCTGCATTTTTATAGTTTCATTACAGTTGACTGGAAATAGCTCACTTTTCTCATACAGGATACCTTGATTACTCTAGGCCATAATTACGTCTGAACCATTCTCTGTTTTTATACACGGCGGTTAGAAAGAGGATCATACCGTTGAAGGGATACTGCATCAAAGTTTTCCCTTTCCAATTCTTGATGCAAAGCAAAGTTGAACTGCTAATTATGCTGCATAGGACAAAACTTTTTGGCAACAAAAATACGGCAAATACTTTTTTTCTGTGATTTTCTATCGTGCTGGTGCGACTGGCGGCTGCCTACTCTGGAAGCTGCAGATGTGACGTCATAACATCCTCGCGCGGTCGACAGGGTATAGCTCTCTGGTTAAACATTTCGTCTAACTCTCTGGTTTTCCTCGCTCCATCTTCGAAAAGAAGCTTTCAGCGCGTCGACACAAAATCAAGTTCTGCTGCACCCAAGACTGCTACAACAGAACTGTTTCTCTAGGTACACGTTTGCGTACATGCCTGAGACATGCGAAGATCTTAAGGCCGCGAAATTGTGCTGCGCAACCACTACGGCTAAAATTGACGATTATTGACTTGTGACCTTTTTCGGTGCTTTTTCCTCGTGTGGATTATGCAACTAGAGGAGACGTATTGCGAATGGTTGACCTGGCGCTCGAATTTCAACGCCGAAAGGCCGGCGCTGTACAATTTGTCTTCCCAAGAAAATAAAAAGCACAGAGGACCGGGTATGAATTACAGATGAGGAAGGGGGGGGGGAAGGGAGTGCAGTGCGCTTGGGCTTGTATAGAGCGTATAATACTAAATAAATTCGGATTTATTTCTGCAATATTTCTTTGCCGTAGGGTAGATACCGGTCTGCAACATCGCGGAAAATTTCTTATCGTCGTCCCAGTTTCATACATGGCGCATAGTAAGACTGAATAACAACGTTGTCAGAATATTAGTTTAGCTATTCATACCTAGACTAATTCGCTAATGCCGTAGGAAATGAGGATACTCAGCTTATTGCATTGTTTAATTCAACGCAGCATTGAGTTATGTGTGTTTGCACTGGTTTAGTTCCGCGGAGCGCTTAACTCTCCCTTCCACAGTGCAGTGAACGATTACTGGTGCGCTCACATTCCAGTTTGCGTGTGTTCGCATTTGCTAACTGACAAAGAGCTGCAAGCCTGCTCAAGAAATGTTAGGACCATTCGGACACGCTCTACGTGGATACAGCCCGTCGAATCCAAGGGCGGATGACCATTGCCGTAAAGAATCCCGAGGGAAAACTAATCAACTGCGCGTAAGTATTCTCGTCCAACCCCACTCACGCAGAGGAGGCAGCCATTTCGCTGGCGCTAACAACCAGCCCAAACTCTAATGCACCCACAAATTTTCAAAATAGGTGCATGAATAATAACAACGGACTAATCTATCAATCAGTTCTAACACGTTTAGCAAAAGAACCTCCTAGACAAGCCTGAATCACATGGTTTCCGGGACACACAGGACACCCGGGAGGGAAAGAAGCCGCTCACCGGCACGCCCGAGCTCTCTTACACCGGGCTTCCCCGTTAGCCGGCGAGTCAGAGGAACACGTCACACTGCCCATAATCATCTTCGCCGAACACCGACATGGCTACGGACAGGCCAGGCAGACATACGCCACACCTCACAAAAGTGTAGACAAGGCGGACGAGTACACCCTTCGCCGACTACAAATAAACACTCTTCTAACGCCACTTAAACTCCACGAACGGTACCCGTAACTCTACAAACCAGAGTTCCCACACTGTGTAGAAATATCTACGGCTTTTCATCTGGTACGGGCATGCCAATTCAATCCCGCTAGTGAGAGACTTCCTAATCCTAATTTGGAGCAGTGGGAGGCCATGCTGCACGACGAGGACCTCGATCAGCAAAGAGGACCGGTTCGCAGGGCCTACGCTGCGGCGCAGGCCAACGGGCTGCCGGAATAGGCGGACCACCCAAGGCTCTGAGAACTACTGTGCATCGAATAAAGTTTTCGATCAATCAATCTATGAATCCCCATGTTTCGTGTGGCGGGAAAGGGTGAACGCAGGGTTTCTTAAAATCGCGTCGGCCAGCGCAAAGAGGAACGATTTAATGATGTTTTTATAATCCGTAATAGCTGCACTTGTGTCACAGCTGCGCACGTGAAACTGTATGCACAGCGCACGTTGTAGTTTAAAGATGAAAGAGAAAACAGATGCAGCTGGCTCCGACATGCCTGACCAGTACGTCCACTGCCCTCGTTTGCTATAGTCGGATACATCTGAAGAATCAAGCAGCAAATTCCTCTCAAAGGAAGCCCTACAGCCAATGGCGTCAACTGATTTTCATGATGTCATGATTTAACCCCTTGGACCTGCTAGCGTTACATAGCTGGGGGTGAAAGATGAAAGGGAATTAACCATAACTTAATCGGAATAACCACGGCGTCATGAAAATCCGTCAACGCCATTGGCTTGAGAACCTCGTTTAAGGGCAGTTTGGCGCTTCGTTCTGGAGTTGTATCCGACTATAGTCGTCGCTAAAGGCTCGTAGCCACTAACATTTATTTTCTTTCATTACCGTTATTGCTAAGGTACTTGATCGTCAGAGCCGTATTCTCCGCTTGCGTAACGAATTGTGCGGTCAGCAGAGCCAGTTTTCATGTTGCAATGATGTTCGACGACGCGCTTCAAATACCATAGTCTTTTAGATAAGGGTGTCATGACGTCCCACGTTTGCCCCGAGTTGGACGAGCAAGCTTGTCACGCGCTCACAAAATGGGGAAAATTAAAGGCTTCAGCTGAAAAGTACGCATAGTGATGACGACATCTCCGTATAATCACACAGTGACACTTTATTTGCAGCGCTTTCTCCGAGATTTCAACGTTTGCTTTCACATCCCTTTAAGGTTCTCGAGAGTATTTTTAACCAAAGAAAAAAAAAACTGAAGAACAGCTTTCGGCGCGTGACTTCTTCAAAAGCGAACGGCTGCGAAGGTCTGTCGTAATTGCGATAAGAGGGCATAAAAACAGCCAAGGTATTCTGAACGTGTGAGATTGGGTTGTTTAAAAAATCAATTATAAAGAAAGAAGGCACCAGCGCCGTCAGGATTAATTAGGGAATGAAATGTTTCAGCTTCTGCAGGGTGCCTGTGGTCCAATGACAAGAACACCAAGGAGAAGAAAAGAAAAAAATAATAGAGAATGCCGGCCGTAAATTTGATCCTTTGAGCAGGGTGCATTTAACAAGTTGAAGTCAGTGAGAAACGGTAATTGAAGCAGAGTAAAAAGAGTGAAATAGAAAAAAAATGATGTGAAGCCTTTGTAAGGAGGACGACAGACTTTAATGAATACACGAGAGGTATCCCTAGTGCTGCCTTCTCGCAAAAAAGCGAGGTATCCCTCCTCTTGATACATTTGTAAAACAAACACATTTTGGTCACTAGAAGCTGAAATCAAGAGGAAACAAGCCCACAGGACGGTTACGAGTGTGTAATGCGAATGTTTGAGCTTTAGCTGCCGTATGAGAGCAAACAGGTTTTATAGCGATTTGGTATAAACTCCTAGGCTACTCTCCGATGCTCGAGAACACGTTCTGCGACACACGTCGCCTTGTGCACCTTGTCCCTTCCGCACAGTCTCGCCAGCTCCATCATACATACACTGGCGCAGCGGGCCTCAGGAGCGTCTTGGCGTACTGCCAAACACGCCATTCAGTTGCTGTCGCTCAGCATCTTGGCGCGCTGACAAGGCCTGTGTTGAGGACGGCGCCAACGCCAACGGCGTGAGACTGATGAATGAACTAAGAACTAAGACTATAAAACATTATTCTATTTGAAGAGGCAGTTTACTGATAGTGAAGGGACTACCAGCACAACGAGCAGCTGAGGTGGGTCGGGCAGGAACCACCAATGGGTGCTGACCGCTCAAGCACGAGGTTGGTGCACAGGCGACCAGTAAGAAAGTAAGAAGCGCACCTGGCGCTTGGCCTTCTTTGTCCTATTTATAAAACGCGCGGTAAACGGCGTCCACGCCGCTGACGGCGTGCAGCTGAGGAACCAACTAAGAAGAGCTAACGCTGTCATGCCTTAGACCAGACATGTAATGCGAACAATCGATACCCTGTGGTCTGACAGCTAACAAAGAGGACTCGAATGAAGGAGACCGAAACCTGGATCGGCACAAGTCAAGTAGGGAGATGAGATTGAGAGGTATTCGGAGGCAGTGTGACAGCTCCTGGCGCATGACCAGGTTTGTTGGAGGGGCTTAAGAGATTTATAATAAACTGCACATCTCCAACCAAAAATGTTAAATTTAACCCAACGTGTCGAAGCCGACTCGGCTCCTTCATCAGGGGTGACTGAGGGCAGTAGCTAGCGTCTTTTAAGTATGGAAGGGAGGGGGGGGGGGGTGAAAAGAACGACAGCTGTGTCGCGAAAGGCGCGGGGGAGGGGGTTTAGGCTGTTAGTCACGCTGGCGCACTGCAGGGAGGGGCTGAATGGCGACGTTTTTTCGTTGCGTTGAAGAGCGAAGTCCCTGGGCATATACTGGGGGCAGGTTTCCTTTAGTGCGGTTGATATTGTTCGGGGTGGTGTGGATATGCCAGGATTCCAGAAGGAGCCTCTTGTGGTAATTTGTTTCGGTTCCGAAGATGCGGGTCTCTTCAAAGTTGATTCTATGGTCGGAGTCCTCGGAATGTTCGGCTAACTTTGAAGAGACCCGCATCTTCGGAACCGAAACAAATTACCACAAGAGGCTCCTTCTAGAATCCTGGCATATCCAAACCACCCCGAACAATATCAACCGCACAAAAGGAAACCTGCCCCCAGTATATGCCCAGGGACTCCGCTCTTCAACGCAACGAAAAAAAGTCGCCATCCAGCACCTCCCTGCAGTGCGCCAGCGTGACTAACAGCCTAAAACCCCTCCCCCTCCCCCGCGTCTTGCGCGACACAGCCTTTTCACCCCCCTTCTCCCCTCCATACTTAAAAGACGCTAGCTACTGCCCTCAGTCCCCCCTGATGAAAGAGCCGAGTCGGCTTCGAAACGTTGGGTTAAATTTAACATTTTTGGTTGGAGATGTGCAGTTTATTATAAGTCTTCAAACCCAACCAGACAGGTAAATCTGTCAAAATGTTTGGCTTAGGAGATGCAGTTGTCTCGTAGTGAACGAAACTGATCTACTGCTATTTTGATGTGTCTGTGTGTGTGTGTGGGGGGGGGGGGGGGGGGTAGGGGGGGGCAGGAACACGGAAGTTGCTCTATTTAGCTGCGCTCACTTTTATCCGGCTTTATTTTCGTGGTTAGTTTCAGAGTTGCTCACAGATCGCTTCATTTCGCCGCCCATTAACACTGGTCGCACACCGCTCGTGCCTATCCTACGGCCGCCCATTTCTTTCCTCCACGGCCCGCCCCGCATTTCTCCTCCGACTGAGCCAAGAGCCACGTTGAACCGCTGGGGAATGGGGGGCGCCTGAGAAGCAACGCCCGGCGGCCGAGCAGACAAGGGGCCGCGGAGGGCATTAGAAGACGAAGGAGAAACCATTAGAGTGCACCTTCACGTTCTCGGCGAGCCATATGGCGTGCGGGTGAAAAGTGGTACAGCGAGTCGCTCTGCTAGCTCACACGCGTGCGCCGAACAGCAGGGCAAATTCCAGAGAGGTAATTTGATGATGGAAGCCGCCTATGCCGTCTCGTCGGCGCCATGACTCCGCCGCTAGAGCGTCGCCACTGTTCCGGCAGACGCTCTCTCCTTAAGATTCGCCCCTCGAGCTCTCCACTAGCTCGCATGCTCTACGCTCTGGTCGTTCTCTCCCCGCCTCAACTTCAAGCGCGTGCACGGCTTTTCTTGTCGGTCCCGTTAAACCTCGTCCGCATTCGAGCTGCCGTCTTCTTTAGAGTTTGTTGTGAGGCTTAAGGATCCTGCGAGCTAGCGTATTCGCCGAGGCAAAGATTGCAGAACCGTGGCTCGAACTTTCGCCGACGCCGTAGGCCACTAGAGTGTTGTTCACTTGCCTGAACTGGAGACTGCAGCGGCCGTCCACAGATGAACTCAGGGTGCTTTCTTCTTTTTTTTCAAGGGGCATGACAGACACATGACCATATTCACGTCTTTTCGAATATCACCTGCTTAGCGTTCGTTCCCCCTGTCTTTTCTCTTTCACTCCATTTACACCCATGGCCGTATGTGTGGTAGACGTTTAGCTGTTTAGACGGTTTGCACGTTTAGCTGTTATAAGTTATACAGGCGCGCAATATGTAATATTTTTGTTCCAAGAACAGCACAATATAGCTTGCCATGCCGAACATGATTTTAACTGTCGTGAATATTTTTTGCACTCATACTTGAGCTGTGCTTCCGTTGCCATCACTCGGACGGTGCCCACCAGCTGCTACATGAAATTTGAAAACACCTCTCTCATGTCCGTCACTTACGATAAAAATAAAGTACGCGTATAAAGTCAAACTGTGCAGTGGAAAAAAGAGTTCCATGTACATGACAGATAAGGAGGGTGTGCTTCCTTTGAGAATCGCTAAAGCATACTGAGTGACGATGATGCTTCTCTTGTTTACAAAACATATAGCGCAGTAAATACGGGCGTATAGCATATTATGCGTAGACTGTACATCTCATATCGGCGCGCAAGCTTAATAACACAGTGTTATTAAGCCAAAATAATCTAGAATAACGAAGTAATTACTCATTCGAACCAACACTAGCGCAACCATACGGCTACTAAAGGAAAGCTGTGTAGCTTCCCTTACAAACTGCATGTCGTACAATCCGCATACAAACCACACGAACCGTACACAAAAAAATTATCATATTTAATACCCATTGTTTTCTTGTTAATTTACTTTTATTGACTGCTGTGTCCTTGCAAACTGATGTGCAGCGACACGTATATCTATTTGACTCTTGTTTACGGTTTTCATGTGTACACGGACGCAACATTATACCCATGGAACAGGAATTCAACATTCATTAGAGCAACAGCCGTAGTGGTAGACAACACAGGTAAGCTAATTACCTGCGCAACCACCGGAAACTATACGGTAGCTGAGGCGTAGGAGGTCGCCGTGGCCCTGGCGGCGGCTGAAGGGTACCGGGGAAAGAAGTCGCTATACATCCTTACGGACTCAAAAGAAGCATGCAGAAACCACACGAAAGGTAGAATCTGCAGAGCCGCCCTAAATATCCTCCGTAAAGTAGGGCATCTCAAACAAAACACAACGCACAGGATAATCTGGATTCCAGCACACACGGGAATAGCGGGTAACGAAAAGGCGGATAGCTTAACTCGCGAGATCACGTACCGAGCTGAGCAGCCACAAAACCTGGGTCACCACTATACCGTTGAGATCGGATATTCGAAGATATTGAATTTTCAGAGGAAGGAGGATTAGATACTCTCCTCCGCACAAGTCTCTAACACAGCAAGAAGCAGCTAGTTGGCGGAGGCTGCAAACGGGAACTTTCTTTGACTTACACATCCTACACAAAATGTATGCTACACAATTCAGGGACACATGCCCGTGGTGCGGGGCACGCTATAGCATATCACCTGGGAGTGCGAACGCAACTACGCATTCCACCAACACAAAACCCCGAGTGCGGAGCAATGGGAGAGCCGGCTCACCAGCTGCGAGCTCACTGCCCAAATGGCACCAGTGCACCGCGTACGCGAAGCAGCTCGGGTCAGTGTAGCCCTGGAATAGGGGCCCAACCTTGCTGAAAGAGGTCAAGCGTCGACAGCGATGAAGACGAAGACCGAACCGCCAATCTCTTAAGAGACCTCAATAAAGTTTTTCACTCTCTCTCACTGCCAAATAATTTTTCCTTAAGATACGCACAACAATAAGTTGCGAAGGTAAGGTATTAGTATAGAGCTGATTAAAAGTTAGCTGGATGTTTTATTGAGCTGGATGACGACGCAGACAATTCTGCGGTTGTCTTCGGCTTGAGACATTCCAGTGCAACGTGATTGAATCTAAAGGAAAAAGGACGAATCAGAACTCTTTCCTAACGAAATCTTAGACGACAACTTTTAAAGCACGTTCCTTAATGAGCCTCGCTCAGTTCGACAAGATGTGCTAGCAGAGGTTGCAATACAAAGAGAGCGCTAAGTTTTGACGCGACTAAACGCCGCAGGTGCTGTGACATTTTCCGATTAGGCATGAGTTGACTATAATACCCTCGGGCACTGTTCGTTGTTCGCTAAAAAATAATAAGGAAAACAAAGGTGCTCTCAGCGCAGCGTTGTCACCGCCGGGAATGAAGAAACTGGCAGACGCCCACTGGCTAGGGGCGACAACCCTCGAATGTCGAGGGAAAGCAGAAAGTCATGTTATTCAGGATGCGCTGAGGCTTTCAGACAATCGCGCCTCCGGCGTCACTGCTCGCAGCGTGAAGACAAGGCAGTACTAGTTTGAAAGTTCTGCGACCTTTCCTCGCAACATTGGAAAGTTAACGCGCTCCTGGTTATTTCAATGTTTCGATTCCATTCTTGGGCTGACAGTAGAAAACGCCTCCCTAAACTTCGAAAGTGTCGGTGTGTTCCGTTGTTTAAGCTGTATTTGTGTTGTTGCCCATGCCATGTTTGTTCTTCAGGGCGGGCAGCAACTTGGCCTGAAATTTCTTTCGTAAATATAGCAGTAAACTGACAGAAGGTGTCAAGTTATGTGCCAGGAAAACAGAGAGCGGCACGCTATGCCTAGGCACCAATTAACCCACAGCTGTAAATGGAGTGCTGGCTGAGAAATACCTCAATAAAGGAATACTGTTGAGGTGTGCGTAGGAACGATGCAGTCATGCTGCACTGCTAAAATTAAGCACATCGTGTAGCAGCGAACACGCAACAAATCGGAGTTGTGAATTTAGGTTCGAAGTCAGCATCTTCTCCCACACGCAACTACTATATAAAAAAGAGAGCACAGACGTACGCGTGGTTTCTTTATGGGTCTTTTCCGGGCTTTTAGGTAACGCATTTTGTTGTTCTTGTTACAAATGGTGAGAATAAACCTCGAAAAAAAAAAGAAAAAAGATCGTTGATAGTTGCAGTTGCCGTCCATCTCTTCATTGCTCATGTTGATATGAACTTGATTTCAATTACGAAACATTGTCTAGATGATCGCGACTCTTTAGCAAAGTAAGATCGATTTGATATTATCTGTGTTAATTTTAGAGCGAAAGCTCTACTTCCCGGCCAAAGCTGCAAAACCGGGCTACCGCTGGAGCCTTTACCCTGACCTCAACCTTGAATAAATAAATAAAATAAACATTGCCGCGACTAAGATTCGAACCCATGGCGGTACGAAGAGAACAGCTTCGCTGGTCACTTCGCGATAGCACTATGGTACCGCCGCAGTTTTTTTTCTTTATTGCATGAAAATATTGCCGAAAAGAAAAATCTAAGCACGCTTACGCCACAAAACACGAGGCCACCACACCCCTGCACGACCCTGCCTCCCAAAACATCAAAAGTCTGGGAGGCACACACATGCATCCAGATAGGGGAGCCAGCTAGTCGGCTCTTCCAGGACAGCATATATTCCCCGCACCAAAACGCATTGCTCACGAAACGTAGTTTCGACAACAGTGGTGATTCGGCGTGGCGGTCGATCATGCGGCTTTTCCAGAGACTAAATAGTTCCAACAACATAAAGAGATGATATGGCACAACACAGTTTTTCTCCATAGTCAAAAAACGGATACTTTACGGTGTGTTGTCAATGTCCTTCTTAACTGTCCATTGGAATATGTCCCAGAAGAACGTAGCATCAATGCACAGAATAAAAAAAAAATGGTCCATTGTCTCTGGTGTATTGCACAGGCGCCAATTCACCGTCCATGGTGCAAGCATCTCCTTAGCGCGAAACCTTACCTTAACAGGCAGCGTGGATGTGTGCAGTTTAAAGAGGAATGTTTTTACATCAAACGAATTGCACATTCGCCATTACACGTTTTAAAACACCGGTTTCAAGGAACTCAGGAAAGGTTGCCGATACAATGGTACTGAAAACAAATACTCTGTAAGTTGCTGAGTCATCTGCCTTCTGGAGATCCGGCTATACATGTAGTTTAAAGAAAAGCGAAAGAAAAGTAGCTGTGCTTATCAGGGGTATCAGTGCTCAGTTGCCTTTCCTATGCACACCGACTGGACACACTCGTGAGGGGCCTTAATGGGGATTCCTTAAGAAAGTGGCTGACACCTTCAATTTCCTCGCTATGCTATCGCTGCAGCCGATCACGCCTCGTGCTAAACTGCACCACACTCTAGCGCTGTGCATTGCACATCGCCGTCTTCATTAAGTTCCGTCTTCGGCTCGAACAGATCCGATCAACTTAACCTCGATCAGAGCTTGACCTGAGTCTGATGTCATCGCCAGACGTGCTGACGACCCAGCAAAGTAAACACATGAGCCAGTCAGGCTAAACACATGCTTTCGCACGTCTGCTCAGTTTAACTACGTTAAAACCCTGCCATTCTCTATGTTTGTTATATCAGGTCATTTAGTTTTATTAATAACGCCTTTGGGATGTTCATTTGAACGCTTCGACAGTACAAGCCACGGGTAAGAGAGATAGCGAGAGATGAGAGAGATTATAAGAGAGATAGCGAGCAAGGGGCTGCGATGCCAGGAGAGGATGGCCAGAGCAACACAGCTCTACCCTGGTACGGGGTCAGCGAAGAAAGAATAGAGAGAAGTTGGGAACCAATGATGCTAAATACAGTGACCTCGTACGTGCTCTTTCAAGCAGAATACACAAAAGGATGCTTTTATTCGCCGCTGGCCTAAATGGCTTCGAGGTAGGCGGGGCATGGCAGGATTATTTTTATACTTTTACGAGATTTAGCATTTATCTCACAGTACTAGACGTGTTTCTTTTTGATCCCAAGACGAGAAAATGCGGACAGTTATTTTGAAAGCTAGAACTGGCAACCACAACTGATGAAACTAAAACCATTCCACTGTTTATTGCAATACTCTAATATTTACAGGGAGGTGTGTTTCTGTCGGTCTCGACAGGCCTTTCTCTCGCATCTGATGCTCGAACATTGACGAGGTCACTGCGTTAAGACGCTGCGATATCTGGCGCTCCTCCCAAGCACCCCTTCTCCGATCCCAGGCGCAGCGAGTAGACGGAAATGACACTCGTCGGCGCCGGAGGAACCGCTTCCTTCCCCGAGGATCGGGAACGGAGTCGTGTTTCCGCCTATTGCTCTGGAGCCCACGTCGGCAGAGCCGGTGGCCTTGGCAGTTATCGAGAGGCCGCTCTTTGCCGCTAGAGCGCCGTCTCTGATGGAAGCGCAGCGAGTCTGGTCTGTTTTGGACGTCGGGGTAAACACGGCAGCTGGAAGAACCGAGGCAAATAAGATACGTGAATATGTATTCGCCCAATGTTTGGGAAAATTCCCCAAGGCGGTGAAGACTTACAATAAGAGAGTAATTACTCACTGGCATGCATGCAAGAGCAGCCATGCACAGTCGTCCACAGTCCTGTAAATAGCGCTCGAAATCCAAGCAGTCTGCACTCCGCAGCTCGCAGAGTGACGTCTCGTGGCAGCGTCTGATTCGAGATTGCGTATCTTTAATTGTCGTCTGATCATCAGACATGCGATCTCGAACCAGGCGCTGCCACTAGACGTAGCTATGCGAGCTGCGGAGCGCAGACGGCTCGGATTTCGAGCGCTCTAGACAGGTCTGTGGACGACTGTACTGTAACGACGCTTTTGCGAACGAGGCATTTCATACTACTGTTGCAGTGGTAATACTTCGTCTCATGAGCCCGGTGAACACGGGTGCTGAGCTGAATTTGGGGGCTCATTGCAGTACAGTTAAACAGTGTGTTAGGACGGAGCGCGGACAAGGAAAGCGGAATACAGATGTGCGTTTCTTAGTGCGTGTATTGTTTCACTTTCCACCTTCACTAGTAGCTAAGTTATTATGTCATATATCACAGCCGCTTTCTACCGACATTGATCTCCAATATTCCTTGTTTTTCAACAACGGGCGTCGGAGGTTGACAGAGAAACGGCTCTCTAAAGGACTGCCGCCCAGTGGTAAACAGCCCCTGGGGCAATGTCAGGCTAAAATAACAATGCGGCAAGGTAAAAGACCTCAGATGTCCTCAAAGACTTCAAAGAAAGGCTGTAACCAATATTTATGCTTTTTCATGCATTTCACAGGGTTTTAAGCGCCCTAGATCAGATTACAATGAACTTCAGCACGAACCAGCATATTACGCAGGCATTTGCGGAAATGCGGACTAGAACTTCGAGCAAAAAGTTCCCGCACATCCCACGATTGAGCTTCATGGTACAATTTGCTTATTTGTGCCGATTTGTGTCACCACACTAGCACCGTCGGCGAGTACCGCGTGCGTCGGAAGCGTCTGGCGCGACATCTGGTGGTAACGAGCGGATCATTACGCTTAGATTCTTTTCTTCTCGCCTCCTGAAAATCATTTAGGCTCATTAT
This sequence comes from Amblyomma americanum, assembly GCF_052857255.1. Classification (NCBI taxonomy): domain Eukaryota; kingdom Metazoa; phylum Arthropoda; class Arachnida; order Ixodida; family Ixodidae; genus Amblyomma; species Amblyomma americanum. The sequence goes on along the minus strand of NC_135500.1, from coordinate 186,644,912 downwards.
TTTTCGTTTTTTGAACTGTGTTTTTTATCTGTTAATTTAATGGGTGTGCTTAACGGATACACCAAGAAACATGAACGAAGGTTAAAATTCATTGATGAAGTAGAGACGGAGTGAACGTAGATAGAGTATCACATCCGTCGCTCCTAGAAACAGCTGCTTCCGGGAAGCATTTGGTGCGTAATGAAGCCGTGCGTCTAACGACCGAATGCGACAGCTCAGAGCTCTGCAGTGATTGGGAGGTTGGGGGTTAACGCGGATCACCTGGCGTTCTAATCTTCTCTCACAAAGTGTATTTAGCCGGTGGCGGAGCCCAAAGGGCACGGGCTGCTTTAAGCAGTCGCTGAACGCGTCGACTTAAGATTCATGATGTCTCTCGAAGATTGAGGTTGAGCAGCTTCACGCAACTACCTATTAAGTCTTCCTTTTGCTGTGCTCCTCGGCTGGCAGGAATAGCAGAGATCATTTGCAATTAATGCCTGGCTGTTCGTGTTGCCCGCTCGGGAAATTTAATGAGGCAGTCTCTCGTTTTTTTACAAGAAAAAGTATAACCTGAGGCCAATGACGACCATAATTAATAGCAGTAAATCTTAAACGGGTGGTTTAAATGAGTCCAAAGCCAGAAAAAAACTGCTAAGAGCCTCTACAGAATGATGTCTAAGGTTGCAACCAGCAATGACTATGTGTGTACTGGCTTTAAGACGGTGACTTTTAGGCGTTGAAACGCTGTAAACATAATCAATGGTTCGACGAAAGTTCGTCTGGTCAGGCATTGTATTAAAGAAAAAGGAATGCGGTCACCGACCATGTCATGAAATTCAAAGACGTTTCGGAAACTCGTACGGTTTCCTTGATCACTGAGCGGTACAAGAAATTGTCGCGACTTATATACGTAACACGTGGCGCAAGGAGCGTGCGTAGATGGGTGGCATGGTTCCTTGCCCCCGGTTCATGGTAGCTGGTGTCGATTGGATGATTAGAGATTCCATCAGCCGCCGAGATGACACGTTCCTTTCCTTCGCGATGACAGTGGCGTGGTCCCAGTCAATCGTATGAGTATGCTCTTTCACATGCTCGGCAATGGCGTTCGTCGTGTGATTATTATTTCTGACGTCACTTTTGTGGCCGTTGGTTTGTGGTCGTTCATAGAATTTCGTGTCCTGTTGTTTATCGGAGCTGTAGATGTGACTACGAAGGTGCTGCTGCCCTGCTTTTTCTTTTTTGGAGCTATGTCTGTAATTAAGTGTTCTATTTCCGTGTCGGCTATGCTGTTGTGCATGATTGTGACTAAGTTCTTACTTATGAGCGTTGCGGTTTTGGCGCTTTCCGGGGACACGTATGTCGTGTATCCTTGCAGCGTTGGCGACATATTCGTTTCTTGTAACGCTGTTACATCGGGTGGGGTAGTTGTTTTTTTATGAATTGCTGTAATAGTTCTCTCTTTTTCTTATATCCTCTGCAGTTCTACTGCCATATTTCGAGATTTTCGGTGTTTTGACTGCCTTTAACTGTACTAGCCATGTTTAATTTTCTAGATCCGAATCCTGTAGCGGGCGTCGGGCATGAAATTTGGCCTTTACGCCTTCCGTTATTATTTGTTTGCGCTGGCTGCGGATTTCGACATCCATCATTCCCATGCGCTGTTCTATCACGTCTAGGGTAGCCTACTGGGCATCGCCTCGTTAACCTTCCTGCCTTTCCGTCCTTCTGTTTCTTCCTTTCTCTCTCTCTGTATCTCTCTCAGTAGTTCTTTAATTTTAAATGAGTTTAGAACACTTGTATTATTAGCCAGTGTGTTCTCAGCAAGTGTCGTTAACCAGAAAAATCTCATGTGCATTACACTACTCTCCCCTTTGATTTACGAAAAAAGGATACACCTTTTAGAAGAGGAGGGGTAGAGGGAAAGGCGGGGAGGTTAACCCTGAGAAGAAACTGGTTTTCTCCTCTGCACTAGAGGAAAGGAAAGAGGGATAAAAAAGGGTGAAGGTGAAAACGTAGTGGGAGAAAAATGCAGTCATTAATCAAAAAGCTTGCGGAAAAGTCATAGCCCATTGTGCAGCCCCGATGCTCTCAAGAAACGTAGCAGTGCCCAGCAGGCCTTCACCGCCTTGTGGGCTAATGATGTGTTTCTATGCGTCGATGAAAATGGCCAGCTGCGTAAGCTGGTGGGGGTTTATGCTCGCACTCAATTTGTAGCCTTTTTGTGGACTTAGTATTCTGCGTGAAAGAGTTAAAACCAGAGTCAACCGGTTCTGAGCGCCGCACTCGCAGCGGTGCTAGGAATTTGGAACACATGGTCGCAAATACAGCCGAAAAATGAAAAACGGGTTTTCTTTTGCACAGGGAGGCGAGAAAAAAGTACGCACGCGCCTCTGAGTATTTTGACGTACGCGTCGATAATGACTCTTGCAAGGTGCCAAAAGGAAACAGAGAGAAGAGAGAAAGGTGACTTGGGTTCGCTAATGAATACGATGCTGTTCACTACGATGAGCTTCTGATGAGGTCATTGTTGTTTTTTTCTGTCTTCTGAAAAGTGACACTTCCGCATTCAGTTTTCAGAAAAGCCAGCACAGCGCAGTGAGCTGGAACTGACACGAAAGTAATAAGCCTTATTTCATTCTTGATGCGCATTGGGGGTGCTGTTGAGCGAATCGTAACGCCTGACTCATCGCGCTTGAATCCAGACAGAAGCTGGATGACGAATTTGAAAAAAAAAAGAGTTCAGAGATGAGGCAAGGAGAAAAATATCATAGGAGAGGGCAAAATGAGAACAGATTGAAAATGAAACTTGGTTTTTGGGGAAAGGAAATGGCGCAGTATCTGTGTCACATCTCGGCGGACACCTGAACAGCGCCGTAAAGGAAGGGATAAAGGAGGGACTGAAAGAAGAAAGGAAGAAAGAGGTTCGGTAGTGGAGGGCTCCCGAATAATTCTAATATTTCTTGAAACAGGGCTAACCTGAAAAATAACACAATTTATAAAAAGGGAGAACTGGAACACAAACTTGGCACTCGAGGAGTGCCAAGAAGTTCGTCACTCTTAAACATGCACGCAAGTATGTTAAGTACAGATATAAATTCGTAGTGAACTGAAAATGCAAACGTTCCGAGCTTGATGTACTTGTGCGCCTTAAGTCCCAGATTAAAAATTGACACCTCGGAAGCGGCGGAGCACTCTAAATAGGCGTCATGTCGTAGGTAATGCCACAGGAAGGTTTTTAAAAATCAACGTCTTGAGTTACCTGAGCGCCAAATACTTCTTCGTTATATAGACAAGCTCTTCGTATAACGAAGGACGTCGTACGCTATCTCTTGAGACAAGTTTTATGATATTGCTTATCTTTTCGTTATATAAGCTCGTTTTATGTCTCAAACCTGGATTTATAACAAATCCTGGTTCCACCAATTGTTCCTACAGACCATTTAAACTGCTCAAAGAATGAAAAAGCGCTGAACAGATTAATAAAGCCATAATGCAATTTCATACTCTATCCCCCTCTCTCCTCATACTATATCCCCCCCTCTCCATTGTACGTACATTACAATGTAAACAATTTTCTGTTTTTCATGTTTCTGATGAGCTTTTCATTTTGTTCTGTACTTATAAGCACTATCCAAACTGTACGTTCCCATGTTAGATGCTGTGTCTCTGATGCTCTGTCTTGTATGCTATTGCTCTCATGTGCCACCTGTCGTTTTTATGTAGGGGGCGAGGACCAGTCAAACTGCGGTTGCAGCTTTTAGCCTCGTCTTCCCTCATCGTTGATGGAAAATAAAGCTTATCTAGCTATATAACTGTCGAGCCTAGAGGGAACTTAGTTTCATGTAATTTCATGTAATAAATTCAAACCCATTTCCGCCGCTTGCGTGCAGAGACATTCCACGTGCAAGATCAAGGGCATTCAAATGGTCCGTGTACAGTTTAGCAATGTGTTGTGTTATTCTCATAGTGATTTTCTCAACTATGAGAATAACTTACGGGCCGATAACACATTGGTTTTGATATCGTGATTCTGAAGAGATAGTTTACACACACCATAATTCAACGCAGCTCATAACTATTACGCTTGATGAGCTTTCTTTCATAGGCTTGCCGCAATGAGCTCAAAAGTTTTGCAGGCTTCTGGTGGGTAGCAACAGTAAGAGGCGCAAACCAGATGAGAGCGTCCTTTTTCCCTTTTCGCGTTAAAGATAAAATAGATAAATAATACTCGTCCAGCCAGGAAGAAAACGTCCACGAAGGGAGCGAACCAGGGCGTGAAAGGCCCCAGGTGCAATCAGGCACCGAAGCGGTAGGCAAAAAAGTTCGCGACGGCAGTGATTCCGAAATGAAATTTCTCCTTCCCGTCCTCCCCCCTTCCCGCTGCTTCTTCTCCGCTTGAGTCAATGCTCCTGCTTCTCCTAGACGGCTAGAAGTCTCGGTCTCGGTGGCAGCAGCTTGTCCGAAATACCGGAGCGGGGTGTTGCCAGCCGCCAACGTTATAACGGACGCCCCCAGAGGTACGTACAGTGGCGCAACATCAACAGCAGCAGCAGGAGGGACGCCATCGGTCGTGACCGAGTCTCTCGCCAGTCGGCCGATATTAGGCGAGGGCCTTCCTGCGCTGGTGATTGCAGGGCCACTCTCAAGCTCCAAAACAAAAAAAAAAGGTAAACGGACAAAGGAAACCTTCATTCACGCAATGTTCGATCGTCTTAGTGAGCGGCGTCGCCGAGTTACCATTACAGCAGCAGTACTGGCTCTCGGTTCTCTCAGTTGGGCGTGCGGTTGCGGCAATTTCCGCCCAGATGCGTCCGGGAAACAAACATTTAATTGAATTTTCGTACTGAGTCTTTTACGGCTCGTATTGACGTATTCGCTTTTGCTCTCTGGTCGAGTGCATTCCCTCGTGCGTTGATGAGTTCTCGCGGGAAGTGAAACGTATGGATAGAGGATGCATACGAGTCGACAGCAACTGTTTCTGGTTAGGTATATGAAGGTATATCCTCCCAAATAGGCTCAGGCTATGAGGGACGCTGTAGTGAAGGTCCTCGAAAATTTCGACCACCTGAGGTTCTTTAACGTGCACTGACATTGCACAGTCCACGGGCCTTCAGAAATTTCGCCTCCATCGAAATTCTACCGCTGGGGCCGGGATCGAAGCCGCGTCTTTCGGGTTAGCAGCCGAGCGCCATAACCACTGAGCAACCCCCGTGGCTCAAACTTTTTAACGCGACAACATTTAGGGTGCCGTGCAGCGCAGAACCC